>NW_027466069.1:5762500-5887500 GCF_046127955.1 Nelusetta ayraudi | reverse complement strand
CACTGCTGTTGACATTAACCGCCTCAAGATTTTGCAACAAAACTTAACAGAACTCAAATCAACTTTTTCCACAAATCAGCCGGTCAAACGTCCAATGTTTTCTCATGCTACTGTCTGTCCAGACCAAGAAACACAAAATATTCTCCGTTGAGGTTCTCGGACCGACCCGGTGCCCCAATGGGAAGCCGCCGTCCTGACAGTCCCATTGCTTTGCGAGAAAAGGCGACAACAACGCGAAGTCATCGAGTCAAATTTTTCCCTTTCCCTAAATACTTGCAAGTTGTCATCGCCGGCCGCCGCTTTTGCACCACGTCCATCGGCGCGAGAAAACGAGTCTTCCGCACCGACGAGTCACTCTGCCCGTCAGAGTCCTCGTCTTCATCCCGCGTTTCCGAAGAAGACGACGAGTCTTCAGCGTCTCGGCCGTCGACGGGTTGGTCGGCTGGGAACGGCTGCGGAAGATGGCGAAGCGGCTGGGTGGCTGGGTGGAGGTGGGGAAATGATGAATATTCCAGCCCCGGGCCGGAACGCACGGAACGCAGGAAGTGTGCGGTAAACACGAGGCGTCGCACAAAAGAACGACCTTGAGTTCAGGCATGAGAGGAACGCGCAAACACGCTGAGTCGCAGTGGCTGACGACAACCAGGCGACGTCTTTGTGTTCATATTTCTTTAGTTGTTAGTCTCTCTCTCTCTCTCTCTCTCTGTCTCTCTCTGTCTATCTCTCTCTCCTTCTCCTCTCTCGTTGGCGTCTGTTAACGGCGGGGCATCGTTAAACAAAGCAGAGCGTCGGGGGGGGGGCGAAGCGGCTTGACGAGAGCGTGACGCGGTTGCCGTGGAAACACAGGTAGAGACTCCCAAGGTTGTTGTGGGGTTTTTAGAGAGAGAGAGAGAGAGAGAGAGAGAGAGAGAGAGAGGGAGGGAACGTTCACGACAAAGAAACAAAGAGAACGGGCTGAAGATCAACCATCGCATTTCTTAAACAAGGATGATATTTCAGAAGTTCTGCAGTGTGTGGACCAGGTGTCCTGGTCCACACCAGGTGTCCTGGTCCCCAGCGGTCAAGAGAAGATTTGACTCGCTTGGAATCAGGACCAGAATCAGACTTACTGTAAAAGTGGAATCAGTATAAAAATAAACAAGGGGGGAAAAAAAATATTGGAGAATGTTTTTATGACTGCAACCGATTCAGAAAAGCTAATAAGATGCACACACACGTATTCCGCAGAAAAAAAACTTGTTTCCATCCAAACATTTGGAGCATCGGTTGAAAACACTAAAACCACCTCCAGCCAGCTCGCAAACCTGTTTTTTTTTTTTTCCCCCTTGGCAAATAATATTATTGCAACGGAGTCCAGACGAGCAGCCGCGAAAATCCCGGGGAAACTTTTTTTTTTTTCTTTTTTTTCTTTTTGGTGCATGTGTGTTTGTGCCTGCGAGTGAAAAAAAAAAAAAAAAATCAATAAATGAAGGTGGATCGTCCTGCATTTTGGATCTCGGCGATGTGTTGAATATTTGAAAGAAACGGCCTCCGTCGGCGTGTCGTCATCATTAAAACCTCGTCATGAAACTGTAATAGGCCACGACCTCGAGGGGCCTTCATCCTCCTCCTCATCCTCTCCATCAACCTCCTCATCAACCTCCTCGTCCTCCTCCAAACCACCCCGGTCTCTCCACCTGGAATCTAAACTTCTCCTCTGTGCCTCCGTTTGTTTCCCCACCACCCGCCTCCACCTCTTCCTCCTCCTCTTCCTCCTCCCCCTCCTCCATCCGTCCGCATTAGCCGCCTTAATCTAGTCCTGATGTATTGCTTGTTAATAAGGTGAGCTAAAGATATTGGATTAAAAGCAGATTAAGCCTGATTAATGCGGCATAATGAGCGCTAATCTGCCGCCGCTTGCTCCCATTCAGCCTTTTTAATGTCTGTGTGTGTTTTTTTTTATTTATTTTTTTTACATTGGTTGGCTGATTCATCTGCCTCGGGGGTCCCCACCGCTGAAATATACATACGATGTTGGTTTTACCCAAAGACGGATCTATTTAAAAAAGAAAGAAGAAGAAGAGGAAAAAAGGGGGAAAGTTGGGGGAGGATGTTAAAACAAGGAGATTTGTGTCCCTCACAACCTACGGCTGTAAATTATCAGCGCAGGAAAATGAAGCTGCGGCAGAGCGGGAGTCCTTGAGCGAGGCGTATTATTATAATACTGAAGTGCTTTTAAAAGCGTGCCCTTGAACGGGGCAAGTAGAGGAGGGGGGGAGGTCAAAGACAATCACCCCCGCCTCCCCTCAACCCTCCTCGTCTCCACCCCCCCCCCCCCCTCTCCTCTGAGGCCTCCCCAGCATCCGGGACGCCACCTCTGGGAGTTTGGTGCGGCTCTCTTCTCTCGTTCCTTTCTTTCCCTTTTCCCTTTCTCCCTTTCTTTCTTCATCCATGTGTTCAAAATGTGAACCCGGGATGAGTGGAGGGTAACGGGGGGGCGGAGGGGGAGAACCTGACAGAGGAGGTTCAAATGGAGGGCGAGCGCTCAGGTTGGCTTGCAGTTCGAAAAAGAAAAGATTTGCGCTTGTTTGATTTTTTTTTTTTTTTTGTTTGGTTGCTTTTTTTTTTTTTTTTTTGGAGCTGCAAGGTAAAACCGAGTTCTGGGTAAAATATCTCCCTGATTTATATTTCTAACCAGACAAGGCAGAAAAAAGATGAAAAATGAAAAAAGCTCCAGATTTTGCCTGGCGGGGAGGATTCTGGGAGACGGAGTCTCTTCAAACCAAACAGAGTTCACAGTGAAGGTTCCAGCAAAAGACTCTTTAATGACGAGTGTTTAGACATGCAGACCGTGCTCAACAACTGTATTAAGGTGGAAAAAAGAAACATCTGTCATATCAGCACGGCCTTGTTCTGAAGGGAATAAAATACCGCGTCAACAGATTTTCACGGATTTTTCACTAACTTCAATGGAATTTCCTGATGAAACTGGCAGCAAAACGGGTGGGATTGAGGTCCCGACTCTGCAGAAAACCAAGTTTTCTCATTTCTTCTACATCCAACAGCAACCTGATTCCCTGGAAAATTCACACCTATTCAAATCAACGCTACGCCCCATCAGTGCTTGCTCTGATTTGCCCTTCTTCCTCCTCCTCCTCCTCCTCCTCCTCCTCCACCTACCAGTTTCCTGCTCCGTCCTACAGCCTTTTTTTTTTTCTTCCCTTCCCTTTTTTCACCTCCAACTCCCACAGTCCCAATTCCCCATTTCCCTCCCAATCACAGCCTCCCCCCTGGAGGATTGGAGGCCCAGTCTTCTCAGCCTAGCCCCAAGAGACACACACACACACACACACACACACACTGAAAGACAGACGGCTCCATCCCCACGCACACAAACAGCAGTCCCTCCCCTCATCCTTTATCCTCCATCGCTGCACCTTTTCCACAGATGCGCTCTATCTATCCCGTGACAGAAGCCCACCCCTCCCTCCTTCCCTCCCCCCTCACCCCCCCTCCTCCAGCGCTTGCAGCCATGAAATAATGAAATAAATCAGCGGGCTGCGGACCTCTCCAGACCCTTCTCCAGATGAGCAGGGGGAGCTGATGAATGTGGAGGAGGCCGCGGACGTGGACGAGAGAAGAGCAATTAAAAAACGCCGCTCGGCGCTCCCTCTCCCGCCGCATCCGGGGAGGGAGGCGGGTGATTGTGTCTGGGAGGGGGGGGTCTCGGGGGGGTGGGTGGGTGAGGGGGCGGGGAGTGGGAGTGAGCCGGAACCGCTGTCTCGTCTCAATCGGAGGGAAGCGATTCCGAAGGCCGAGGGGAGACAAAGGAGCTGGCGGAACCACGGAGGAGCTTCAAGGCTGGAGAATGAAAGGAGCAGCCGCTGAAGTTCTGGAAAACAGGAAGGGTCGGGGGAGGGTTAGGATGGGGGAGGGGTCTGTCGGGGATCACCTTCATCCCCTCGTCTCACTCACCGTCGCACGCTTGGGTGTCTGAGGAGCAAATGAAAGCCAAAATGTTTGCGGACGCAATGTTCGGACGGAAACGTTTGCAGCATTTCCGCTTCGGTTTTGGGGGGAATAAAAAAAAAACGAATCAGGAAAAAAGAGTTTTGACAGGTTGCGGAAAAGGTTTCGGAAACTTTGTTTCTACTGTTTGCGGTGAACCAAAGCCGGTTGGAACACTTTTAGGATTGATTTGAAACTATCGGAGCCTCATTACAGCAGACAGAGCGGCTGCTGCACAACCCGTGCGGTCATATTATTCGTTACCTGACAATAAAGGAGTCGTACTGTGTAGCAATCCAGTGCTGTTGGGTTTTTTCATAAAAGTAATCCAACCATGGATTCTTGATTACTCCTTAAAAAAGTAATTAGATTACTTTTTTAACTATTTTGTTTCGTCAGTAATAAATTACTAATTACTGTAGTTTAAAAAAAAAAAAAAAGTAACAGTAGGGAACGTCTTCAATATTCTGATATTATGAGATGAACTCAAAATAATGTTCGTATTTCCAGCTGTCCAACACAATCGCTGTTTTCTCCTTTGCCACCGCCATGCTTGTTTTGGTGCGTCGCCGCATATCAATGATGTTGCATGCACGGCTGCATCATCCATCTGCGGCGTCATTGTGTCCGGTTGTTTTTCTAAATTTCAGACATTTTGAGGATCATAAGACATTTTTAGCTTTCAAAATATTTTGGTAAAGTAACGGAATCGTTATACTTGATAAAGCAATTATGATATAATGACCATTTACGCCAGAGTAATCCCGTCACATTACTCCATTACTCAAAAAGTAGTTTAATTACAGTAGTGGATTACTTAGTAATAGATTACTCGCCAACACTGGTGACGTCAAGATAGGTTAAATCTGCACTCGCGGGTGTTGTCAATCCTGGAAGAAGCAGAGGAGAAAAAAAATTCTGAACATTTTTGATATTTTGAGCTGAATTTTCGGGACATTTGACATTCGGAGCGTCGAGTCTTTGGTCTTTTGATTGTTTGGATGGAACCAGTGAGCCTCCGTCCTTCATTACACCCGTAGATGATCATCAAAGTGGCTCTACGAGAAACAATTTCACAGTCTAGATGTTTTTTGTCTGTTTGTTCTTCTTGCGGCGCATCTTCAACCAAACCACAGAGGCTCGCTGAAGGTCCCGCAACCTCCAGCGCAGCGGTTTGGTTTTTACAGAGAACCCCTCCAACAAAAAGAAAAGTCCAACATAGCATCGATGTCCTTCAAAGTCTTCACAGTTTCCACGCGGTTGCTGCTGCCGCCGCCGTCGGCTGTAATTGGATGATTGGAGGTTTGTTTGCTTGGTGGAATCTCAGAGAGGAGGATCAACCTTTTCTTTTTCTTTTTTTCCCCCCCTTTCTTTATTTGCGCCGTGACATTTGCATTGTGCGTACATACATACAAACAGTTGGAGAGGGGGGAAATAAATAAATAAATGAATCTTTCCTTTCATTCAATTATTCAGCGCGCGCCGTGTTGTGAAGGCCTTCCGGCTTTATGACGGAGACGTGATGTGACTCCCGGTCAGAACCTGATGAATCCGCCGTCCGCCGCTCGATATCCCCCTCGCCGCCGAGAGCGGCGCCACGCTGGGCTTTGTTCCCTGCCGCGCCGCGCGCGAGGCTGTTTAATAGAGGTTATGCATTGATTTGAACTTTTCTTTTTTTTTTTTTTCTTTCTTTCTTTCTTTCTTTCTTCTCCTTCTCAACCCTGCTGGACGAGCGAGAGCTGGTCGGGGGTGGTTGGCGACCTGCGCAGCGAGACGCCAAGTCCCCTCCATGAATATGCTGCTCGGTAAATAAGCCTGGCGACTCCCAACCGGCAACTGCACTGCAAAAATACAGCGTTTCTTCATTTAGCGATGGCTGCGTTTGTTTTTGTTGTTTTTTTTATGTTTTTGTTGTTTTTTTTTCCTCTGGATGCTCAACAAGTGAATCCCAATATCAGAAGCTCAGTTGAGTCCAGAACGTGGTGATGACGGCGTCCTTTGTGTTTATTTTGATCAAGAATTTTCAGACCAAATTTGGGCTCCCTCGTCATGTAACCAGACGACCTTTAGCTGAGGCTCAGAATCAATGCTACCACACAGAGTGAAGTCCAGACTCCAGACTTCGAGTTGCCCCTGTTGAAAATGTTTAAACTTTAATCAATTGAGAACAAATGACTGTCAGCAAAGATCACGTAAGACCGGATTCAATTAAAACTTTTATTTGTTTATGTGAGCGCTGATTTTAAATATATAAATCGTGTTGGTGCAAAATGTGCACATTGTAGTAACTGGAAGCATCTTTAACCCTGGAAACTGTGAACCAGGAACCAAGGTGTGTTTGGAACCGCAGGCCGACGGTGTTTTTAGAGAAGGAAAAATAATAGCGAGCTGTTATTCGGGGTGTTTGTGTGACTTTTTAATGCTTCCTGGTGAGACGTCAGATTTGGTTCCTTTGCTCTTCTGTCTCAGACGTGTCTCTGTTGGAAGTGCATCAAATGGAGGTTGCTGGGTTATTTTTTTCGTATTTTTTTTATCCCGACGTCACAATTTTGTGAAAGATGATCAATATTTGCCATTTTCTTTGCAATCACACGCTGTTTAGCTTTCAGGACCAAAACTAAACTAAAAAATCACAAAGACGAACCGTTTCTGTTGGATTCACTTGGAAAAAAAAAACATTCCTTTTTTTCTATCCAAAAACTGTCGGCTTCGGCTCTTTTCTTGCCTTCGTTTTCGGAAACCGCTGCTCGGCTCCCCACGTGACCGCATCATCATCCGACTCTCCAATCAGCGCAATCAGTGGAGACCAGTGCAATCAAACACGGCTAAGATGATTGGCTGCGGATTGTTGGCGTCCTACAGGGATTCCAGATTTTTTTTTCTTTCTCAGAAAAAGAACAAAAAAATTGATTCCTCTCTTGCCCGAGAAGGCCAAGCTTCCGTAAAATTGCATTTACACGTTTGTTAGCCAACAATTCCATTGGAGGTAAAGAAATGCATATTTTTCTGCGTTGACTCCAAATTTCAACCTCCTTAATAAACACAGTTAAACTCAGAGTCAGGCGGGACTCAGTTTAACTCTGAAGTTGGTTTCAGATGAGTGACTTTGGTGGAAGAGAAATCGCAAACAGGGTTGAAGGGAAATGCTGATTTAAAAAAAGAAAGAAAAAAAAGCAGCTGTGAGGCAGCGAACAAATCGTCTCGTTGTAGCTGAGACGAAGTCGGCTGAACAAACTTCTCCTGCATCAGCAGCAGAATAATCTGGGAAAAGGGGGTAATATTAAAGTAAATATTTATTCTCTTTATGAAAATGCCCTCATGGCTGTTTGGTCAAATTTCCGTCAAATTTCCGTAGTCTTTCCTATTGTGTCTATTAACTCAATTTCTTTTTCAGAAAAATGTGTGTTTCCCTGTCTCTTACTCGGAGGGTTTAGAACTTTCACAGTTTTCCATCTTCATTGGCTAATTGTGTGATTTTTGTCCGTGACTCAGCAATAACAAAAACGACTCTTTCAAAAGCTACGAGCAAAACTTTTTCTACTGTTTGCTTTTTGCATTGCGTTAGCAAATAACAATATAATCCTAAGCGGACGATTCGTGTTTTTCCCTTTTTCCTTTTGCTTCCCGATCACAGCTCTCGCCTTTTGTTTTGTTTTTTGCACACTTGCGCCTGGCTCACACACTTTGTGACGCGCGCCCAAGATTATTTGTTCTTATCCTGCTTGGTTACGAGCCTGCTGCTGCTGCTGCTGCTGCTGCTGCTGCTGCTGCTGCTGCTGCTGATAATCCGGCTCGGTTCGGACTCTCGTGGCCTCCGTCGCCGAGCCAGCCAGGACTCCGTTAGCGCCTCTCTCTGCGACGCTGAAGGTCCCGGCGTCCTGTGTGAAGGGAGGGGGGCGGGTGGAGGACGGCCTGTCCCGCGAAAGCCGCGCACTCCTCCCTCCGTTCCCCCTCCCCCACCCCGAAGCCAGGGGCCCCGGTGCCGTGTGGTGATAAATCGTTGGATCTGAGGCGGGAGGACGAAGCATGTAGGTCGAGCTCCAGGCGCTGTCGTCTGTTGCCGTGCATACGAGCGCGTGCGCCTGTGTGTGTGTTTGTGCGTGCGTGCGTGCGTGTGTGTGTGTGTGGAAGCCCTCGGCGTGCAGGTGGACGCTGCTCTCCAGCGGGCGGTGCTGCTGGACGGTGAGTACACCTGCTGCAGCCCCTTTGATGTATGTGGTGTCTGCAGCCTCGTCTCCACCTGCTCTCATTCTCATTGGCTGGCTTTGCCACACACACACACACACACACACACACACCCATACGCCCCGCATGCAGAGACAAGGTCTGGATAATCAGCTCATTTGTTACGGGCCGACGCTTGATTAGTGCACGAACATATGCATGATGATGAAGTGCGGGGCGCCACCGGGGGCAACCTTGTCGCGGCCGCACCGCAATGTCGCAGCGAGCAGAGACGGACCGAAAAAGGAGGAAAAAAATATAGCACAAAAACAAAACAAAACAGCTGCCGACTGAACTTCAGTGACTTTGAGGTCAGCAGGAGCTCCAGGAAAGAGAGAGAGAGAGAGAGAGAGGGGGACAGGAGGGAGACTGGGGGTGGAAGGAGGGACGGAACCGGGAGTGAATGAGAAGCTTGCAGCTCCAAACAACTTTCATGTATTTTTTAAGAGACGCCAGAACATTTCAGAGTCAAAAGAAAAATGAAAGTTCTAGTATCAGATGGGAACTTGATGCTGGCACATCGTCCCAGAGACGGTTGTGTTCAAAGCGGTTCTGTTTGCAGCGGTAACCCCGGAGACGACTTTTATATCCTTCAACAAAAAATAAAAAATAAAAAACCGCCGTCCGACTCGTCTTTCATCCTTTTCATCCTGCAAACTGCTGCCAGGATCGTCTGTACCAGCACCATCAGCAGCAGCAGCAGCACTTTATGGACTTTTTATCTCAAGAATTTCCATGTAAACAATAACCAAAAATTATTATTACAATTAGTGTGGAAAGCGAAGGCGTTTGTGGGGCTGAAACATCACAGCCGGAAAGTGGGTGAGCTCCCCAAGACAAATGTGCCAAATTTCTTTTCCCATTGACAAAAAAACAAAAACAAAAGAACAAGGACACTTGAGAAAAGGGGCGGGAAGAAACTTTCCAGTGATGACAGTTTCAGTTACGCAAATTGAGTTTCCATGAAACCTTTTCATGTGCATTTCGAAGGATGTTGCGTTGTGTTGCGTACGACGGATATTCTGATTCTGCTCATTTTTCACGTCGCACGTCTTCGGTTCATCGACTCGTAGCTGCATATCCACGCGTTTCAGAGCCGCCGCAGTGGCTCCGAACTTTGTCTGTAGCATTCTTACTGTTGCCCCCTGGTGGCAGGGGGTGGTTGTGCCTCTTCAACTGCGTGCCAGCCATGTGTTGGTTGGGTGCTTGGTTATTATAAGTTGAGTCTGACTGTGTTTTTGGAATCCACCGGTGCGTCTGGACGCTGTCTTATCCCCCAAACGCCCCCGTCTGAAAACGCGGCTTTCAGACGATTGTAACACAACGGTTTCGTTGAGTCGAGTGTTTCATCTCAGTTCAGTTGCAGCCGTCTCACAACTTCCACTTTCCAAACCACGTCACGCCAGTTTTTAACGTTTTTTTTTTTTTAATGGCCCCTCCCTCTCCCTCAGTACTGAATCAACAGGGGGAGAACCCCCCCCCTGCCCCCCTTCGTCTCCCCCCCCCCCCCCCCCATACCTTTTCATCTCCTCCCCTTCTTCTTCTTCTTGTTTCTCTCTCTGCCTCTCGTGTAACGACCTCAATCTGTCCGTCTCTGTTAGCGAGCGTCTGCCACAATCGTTCTGTAATACACTGGAGTCACGGCTTTGAAACAGCGTCCCCCCCCCCCCCCCCCACCCACCCACTCGCCGCCGCCGCCACTGCTGTCACCACCACCACCACCAGTAGCGGCGGCGGCGGTGCTGCTGCACTTTATTGGCAGGAGTGTTTAGCAAGGAAATTTTAGAGCCCGAGCGGAAAACAGGCAGAGTGGATGTGTGTAACAGAGTGGAACCTCATCATACGCTGGAAGCTCCTCACAGGTGAGCAAATGCAAGTGTGTGTGTGTGTGTGTGTGTGTGTGTGCATGTAAGATTCCCTGCTGCTGCTTCTGCCCAACCGCTCTGGCAAGTCAGAGTGTCTGTGTGCGTGTACGCGCACGCTCGTGTGTGTGTGTGTGTGTGTGTGTGTGTGTGTGTGTGTGTGTGTGTGTGTGTGCGCACAAAACAAAAGGAGAAGCGTAGCAGTGCTGATCTTGCGCTATCATCCGCCGGCAGCCCACCGCTCTCCGGCTCTCCGCTCCGTTACCTGTTGGACCTGCTGTAATTACGACTCATCCATCACGCCATTGTTGCATTTTTTTTTTTGTTTTGTTTTTTCCACGCCGAGGCCTATTCTTTGCACCCTGCCTCGGCGGCGGCGGCGGCGGCACCGCACAAAGAAACAATGACAAGAATCCTAACAAGCATCATCCACCAACAGAGGAGCAGCTCGAGGGAGTCGGGCAGCGGAAACACACACCAGCAAAGGAAACAAAACAAAGATTATTAGAGGGTACAGTCACTTTGTGTGTTCTCCTCCTCCTCCTCACCCTCCTCCTAGTTCCTCTTTTCTTCTTCTTCCTCTTCTTGTCCAGGCTTCGACACGCCGCCGGCCGCAGACTGGAACGTTAGCAAGCGCCGGCTGACTGCCTGCCAGCGGTGGGTTTGATCCCCGAGTTGCAGAAAGTCGCAGTTTTTGAAATGAGTTTAAACCTGCGAAGGGCAGATCCGAAACACACAAGGTGAGAACCTGGGAGCCTCGTTTTTTAGCATTGGAGGGGAAAGAAGAAATAATTCTGACTTAGATAAATGGACCAATAAATCTAAATAGCATGAGAGGATATTGTTTTATGTGTATATTTAAGAGCTTTAAAAATGTTCTATACAGTATAATTTCCCTCCAGTTTGGCCCTGCAGGTATGACCAAAACAAACCGGATCCCTTCACTTCCAAAAGCGACTGCCACTGTTTCGTGGAAAATGTGACGCGATGCGAGGACCAAGAATGTTGCAGCCACAGGGTGAGGGTCTTGATGCTAACTTTCATAACACCATGAGAATATATAAAAAAAATAAAATGAGATTATACCCGTAGCTCGACAACGGTGACATTTCTGCGTCTCGTTTGATCTCTGCTCTCTCTCTCTCTCTGTAAATCAGTTTCTCTGCGACGCTCTGACGTTTGATGAGAAAAAAACGAGATGAAAGCAGCAGAATAAAAGGTGTCAGCGTGAACTGCTGTGTGACATGTGGCCTTGGTGGCTTTTTGATGGGGATAAAGGACGCACACTGAGGTAATGACCATCTTCGGCGACGCTCGGTCTACGGATGTGCAAAAACATTGATTTGCATTTTAAAAGAAAAGGGCTTCTACACTTGAAAAGAACGCAGGTTCTTTATCAGAATAAAATGGGATTTACAAACTGAAAACAAGTTGTTGTTTTTTTTTTCTCTCTCACACAAACACACACACAAACACTGTAGCGTCCACTCAGAGGGCCGAGTGGTCGTTGTTGAAGACGCACATGCCGACGGCTCTAATTTGCACTTTTGCAAATGTTTGTGTTATTTCTCTCCCTCCCCCGGAACGGCTGAGCGCTCTGCTTCCTCTGTGCCATAATTAAAAGAAAGATGGGAGAAACGTCGGCACCCTGGGATCTCGCCCCGCTTTGGATCACACATTAATAACATCCCTTTTCTTTCCCCTTGTCAACAGCGGCTCTTGTAATTAAACTCAGCCGCGGCGCTCCGAGGGGGGGGGGGGGGGGCGAGGGTGGCCTCTACAACGCCGGTGTTGTCGAGAACAGGGTGCTAATCTCCTCCTGCATGTTAGCGTCGTAAGAGGCATCGGGATAAATGTCTTCTTCTTTTTTTTTCATCTTGAAGCGATGCGACGGACGCAAGTTGCATTTCTGATGTAGCGGGTTTCAAGTCGGCAGAAATTAGACAGTGTGAAAAACGTGTCTACACGTTGATCTTGTACGTCTTTGTACAGCGTTGGCGGCTTTGGGTCCGAACGCACCTTCACTTCCTTGTCTTCGGGCTGTGGGAGGAGCCAGAGCTCCTGCGGAGAACATGCAAACTCCACAGCCGGGGAACAACTTTGAGGGCCGTGAGTTTCTTTCCAACTCTGTTGGTGAAAAGTGATGGCAATTAAGGTGAAGGAAAGCTTTCAGCTCGTCTTTTCTTCTCCCTCGCCGCCAATTTTTTTTGCTGCCGAATAAAAGAAGCGCAGAATTTAGCTCAGAATGCGCTTCAACGTTAGCGCCGTCGCAGGTTCCTGCCGCGTTCATCTGTTTGAAACGTCAACCGCTAGGCTGCCAGCTAATGGAAGTGCTTGTATTTAAAGTAATGGAGAGACTTTGAATTTGAATATGAAAAGAGTAGTCAACGTGGTAATTCATCAGAATTTCAGCAAATTTGGGAATTTTTTTTTTTAGCTTGTTAAAGTACAATGGCTAAATGTGACGGCTTTGTTCCAAACTCCATCCCCCAGTGTGATTCATTATCAGTGCTTTTCCTTTTAAAGTAATTTCCTTTTTTCATTTGCGGTTGTTTAGAATCTAATTTTGGCACATTTGTTTCATTATCACAGCTTTCCGATTTACCTTTAAACAGAAGTTCCTCTTTCATCTTTCATGACCCGATGCAGCTGGGAGGGCAGGGGGGTGGGGGGGTGGGGGGGACACTGAGCCGCAGTGGTCGAAGTAAAACTAACTTATTTATTCCCTGTGAATTAAATTAAAGATAACAGCCGAGGAGGCGGAGGAGGAGTGAACGGAGCCGTTTGAAGGTAAGAAAATGATCAAAATCCAAAAATCCAAAATCCTGACCAGAATAATCCGGCTGAAGCAACAAAAGCCTGAAATTTAAACCTCACCACATGGCTTTGACTCAATCAGTCAGAACCGTGCAATGATTTCCACAAGGTTTTTTTTTTTGCACTTTTTTGCAATGGCTTCATTGTAATACATCTTCACTCTGAGTCGACAAGGCCGCCCTGCATGTCCTTCAGTCAGCAGAGGAAGAAGAAGAAGAAGAAGAAGAAGAAGAAGAAGAAGAAGAAGAAGAAGAACCATCCAGGGGTCTTCTCTGACAGTTCTAGAGGTAAAATAAGGACCCCTCCCAAAAAAGAATAAATAAATAGATAAATAAAATCAAAAAGTCTGGACACGACTGAAGCGTCTATCATGCTGTGGTTGTTTTTCTTTTTTCTTCTTCTTCTTATTTCACCCTGCTGCTGTTTCCTCCCAGTTCAGCCAGTCTCCTCCTCTTCTGTCTGTGCAGTGTGAAGCCGTCCTGAGACTCATTACTGGAGGACTGCTGCTGTCGATGTACGGCTTCTGAAGAAGAGTGTGTGTGTGTGTGTGTGTGTGTGTGTCACAACTTAAAACTCCACCATCCATTGCACGTCAGGTCCTAAGCACTGGGCATGAGCTGTTTCCACACATAGGCAACAAACCACCATACATACAAAGACACACACACACACACACACACACACACACACACACACACACACACACTTACACGTGCGTTCAGGTACAATAGCTTCTCCTCTTTTCTTCCATTACACATGCGGGGTCTTTTCTTTTTCTTCCCCTCTTCACGTGCACGACACATCAGCTGTGGGGTCGATGAGGCTGCAGCTGCAAACACACACACACACACACACACACACAAGTCGTCTGCACAGCGGGGGAGAAGGGGGTGGAGCCTGGCCAGCGACAGTTTACAGCAGCGTCTGCAGACTTGTGAAAGAATCACGTTGACCAGGGAGGGGCGCCGCCGATCAATACCAAACCAACTTAATTGTAAAGGATGGACGGAATATGGTGGAGATTGACTTTCATAAATCATGGATGCGGCGCTTACGCCCTCGCTAATTTAAAGTAATACAGGTAAATATCCCTTTTTTTCCCTTTCTTCCCGCTGCACTGGAAGCCGCCCGCATCGATTGGCTGTCAGTCGGCGGCACCTGTGGCCGACGCTGCGCCATCACTTATGGAGCGGCGCTGGGCTTTATCGCGCCCCGCAGCCACTATTACATTCAAGATTAGACTATGAATGATTAAAAACGCAGCAAGGTTGTTGGTTATCGATCCAGGGAGGAGGAAACTCAAAGAAGTCAACCTGCCTCTGATGCTGCCGAGCTTCATTCCGCCCCACCAGGCCAAAAAAAAAAAAAAAACAACAGAAAAAAGAATCATCTTCACCTGGATGGAAAGGAGACTTCTCACACGGAGAGGAAACATAAAAAAAAAAACTCTGAATGTCTCCAGGATGAGATACATAAATAAGTGAGTGATTCTGGAAATTTCCTCCAGGAAGTTGAGCTGGAGAAAATGGGAACGTTTTAATGGTTTATTCAGGAAGTGATGAGGAGGAAGAGGAATTCTTTGGAAGTTGATACAAACTGTGTCACCATCTCTGAGCAATATGAAGACCTGGATTTCTTGAGTCATTTTTTCTGTCATTGAAAAAACAAAACCAAACAAACGACATCAACAATGTTGACGGAACTGTCCGCTACGATCAGCTCATCAGACTTCAGGAGAAACAAACTACGACCCAATGAATTCCTGTCTCAACTATTTTTTTTTTAAACCATCAATATTTGCATCTTTCCGCGACTTTGCTCTGCCAAGACTCCGACTGGCGGCGGCTGACTCGGCGTCCGAGAGTCGAGATGAGGCGCAAGGGTCGAGGAATGGTGAATTCAAACAAAACCCAGAAGCAAGTCGGGTTCTGGGCAACACGGTCGGCTGTAGGAACCAACTGCGATGTTAGTGATGCTACTGCGGCTTCGCCGAGGTTTACCACATTCCAAACGGAATGCAATTTTCCATAATTCATGTGTAGGAGCTGCAGGAGTGAGAGAGAGCTAACGCCTCGCCCGGTGTGCTTATTATTTATTTGTGTTTGTTGCGCCGCTGCAGTAAAATCCAACTGTATCAAAGTATCAAAACTTTCCGCTAACAGAAAAACCATCTCTGTTTCTTTTTTCTTCTGTTCATTATTATTTTTTCACTAAGTTTTCATTAATTTTTCAGCCGGATTGTACAAGTTTGCTACAAGCTGCTAGTTCTTCTTCTTCTTCTTCTTCTTCTGTGGTGTTTCACATACAGTTTGCTGCATTCCGTCTCTGAGCTAAAAAAAAAAAAAAAAAAAAAAAGAGTCTGATTTGCTGGAAACTGATTCAGATTCAGACCTTCTCCGTCATCCCAGAGCTTTTCTATTTATTGATTTATTTACTGGAGATTTTTCCAGCTCTCCACAGTCGCTGTAGCGTCCCCGGCCCCGCCGCCGCTCATTCAGGTCACGTCCTGTTGCCCTCCCCCACCGCTCTCCTGCAACCACTGACTGATCTCAGGTCTGATCTGTAGTGTCTCATTTCTCCGCCGCCTCCGAGTCTCTGATCCGGGGTCGGGAACCGCCCCGCGGCCACTTCCTGTCCCCGTCGCGGTGCCGCTGCTCCTCCTGACCCCGCCTCTTATCTCCGCTGAGTCAGACATTCACGCCTGCGGTGGTCCACTGTGCCCCCTCCCCTCTCCCCCAACATCCTCCCACAGCCTGCTGTACAGGTGTGACAACACACACACACACACTCACACACACACTCACACGGACGGAATCACATACAGGTCGTGCTGTATCGGAGCAGAAGTTTTAAGAGACATGCATGTTCCCTTATAAGCGTTGATTATAGGTTTATTGATTATAAGCGTTTTAACGCGCTTTTGGCTGTTTTTGCGGTTAATAAAGTTATAAAGTCATAATGTTGATTGATTGATTGATTCATTTGGTTGATGCTGGGGGTTGTTTGATACTCTTTTTTTTTTTTTTAAATCCTTGCTTCCCCAATGTGGTACATCGTAGGGGGAAGATCCACTCAGTGTGGACAAACTTGGCCAATGGAAGTGATTGTGATTCTTGTCTGTTCTGTTTTTTTTTTTTTTATGAGCATTGTTTAGTTTATGTGCATGTTTATCTTTGTCTCGTTCGTCAGTTTTGACTTAAGAAGACAACTTTACTTTGCACTTTATATTTTTACAAGGGCTGTCAAACGATTAATTTTTTTTTAACCACGATTAATCACAGAATCTTCGTAGTTAACTGCGATTAATCGCGGTTTGAACTGCATGTGTAGAATTCTGTTGTTTTGCATTTGTCCAACGCTAACTTGGCCTCATTTTTGAAATATGTTAAAAAAAAAAAAATGTACGCGTTATGGATTGCATTTAACTAATCGTGATTAAAGCTAACAGCCCTAATTTTTACGTTTTTGCAGCTCACGCCGGTGACTTGAGAGGCTTTGCCGCCTTGACTCAGTCATCACATTACACAACTATTAATATTAATGGAGTAAAGTACAGCTCACAGGAAGATTATTTCACATAATAAAGTTTTAATCAGTTTGACTCGCTGAGCCCGACGTCCTGCGGGGTTATCTGGGGTCACCGGCAGCCACAGCTTTACGATAAACAGTTCGATACTCCTCTGAGCCCGTGGGTTTTCCGTGTGTTGTGTGTGTGTGTGTGTGTGTGTCAGTGTTTGTCTCTGCTTTGCATATGTGACCCCATGTTGTTCCCCCGACTGTCTACCACAGCCGCCTCTCCTACGTTTTCCTCTCGGGCCTGAACTGGCCGACCTCGCGAGGAGGAAGCTGCAGCTGTCTCACTCGCTGGAGATGCAGACCGACTTCCGTCTTCTGAGAACTTTTCTCTCTCGTTGCAAAGTGAACGTTTGTCAACCAGAAAGGCTCAACGTTGCGCACAACCAAACCAACACTTTCCTGGGACTTTTCCATCCAATCCAACTGTCATGTTGCAGTTGGTTTTTCATTCTCTCTTGAGACACACCTGGAGTCTATTGCCGTGTTCATCAGTCAGCCCTCATATTCTCAGCTCACCTTGTTACACTGTTGTGTACTTGGCCTGCTTATATTTTATGTTTAATATTTATTTTGCTACTTTGCCTTTTGCCGTTCTGGAAGCAACCCTTCTAAATGGTTCATATGATCTAAAAAAAAAACAAAAAAAATTTTTTGATTAATTCGGTCACATACAAAAAAAATGTGCAGATGTAACTTTTGGGCCTGAGGAGGAAAAAATATACTTCTCCTTGATTTTAAACACACTTTGATGCAACTTTAACAAAAAGAAAAAAAAACAAACAATTGCACTAATGACGATGTGAGTGCAAACACAGATTAATTTTGCCAGGACAGAAATCTGCTGGAAATTTTGTCACAGGGTTAATTGGGCGGAGTCAGATCTGTCCTGTTTGATGCCGCCATGACCAATCAGGTGGACGGCAGCGGCGGCCGCGGCGGCTGGATGAGAGCGAGCCCATTTTTAAGTGTCTGATTACCGGCGCGCAGCCGCATTTAGCCGCTCAGCAACACAGTCTAATCTCCCTCTTTCCAAAATACCCCAAAACACCTCAATTACTTTGACACAGCAAGAGCGTCAAGGAGAAGAAAGGTTGCTCCGAGTTCTGCAAACATCCGTGAATTCTCAAAGTCCACTTTGGCTCTTTTTTCACCGGCTTTTTGGATGGACTGTCATCAGCTTTATCATATCAGTGCTTCATGACATTGAATTCTTCCATTTTAATTACATTGAATTTTATTTTTCTTATGTTCTTACTGTACAGTATATTTGTTTCTTCAGAAAATGTATGCAGCACAGTTGTCCTGAAGTCTCTTGAAGTATTTTTGTGATAAGTGCTGACATTTTATGACTTGCTTCCTGGCTCTGGACCCTGGGTTCTGGACTTTGGATGGACGCTGGATTGCGGGCGGACCACATTGTCAGTGAACTGATATCACCGGAATATTCTCAAACACAGAATTCCACTCAGTCAAATTCTTTCCCCCTCTCCAACAGAAGACTCTGGTGTTATTCAACAGGGCGCCACATTACTGGGCTTGTCAAATTCTATCTGCAGATCCATTCCTTTGGATTAGAAGGGCTCTAATCCCATTATTATGTTGGATTATGGCACTCCTGGCCTATAGGGTGGCAGAAAAACCCATTATCAACGAGCTAAAGCCAGAATTACACGGCTTGAAGAGCCTCCTGCTGCATTCATTCGCTCATTTTCTGCTTTCTTTTTATCCACCGGGGCTGTTCTCCGTCTGCGCCGAATGAAATGCCATCGCGAATTAGTGGTGGAATTGGTGAGACTGATGGGCTTCTGAGGGGTTTTGGGGAGGAGAATGGAAGGTAGACGGTCTTTCATGCACGGTAAAGGTGAGCGACGCCGACCGGGGAGTCATGAAAAATGCATGGAGGGGGCGGAGTCAGTCTGTCGGAGCGCAGACAGGAAGTGGCGCTGGCTCCTTCCGACCCCCAGACCTTTTTGATGCAACTCACCCAAAAGACCCGCAACGCTCAGACTCGGACAGGACATTTTGATTGGCAAGGGGGCGGTGCTAACCCAGTATCCCCGTTAAGCACCAGTAAATGGGTTTTCTGTCTAGACATTTGCAGATTGTATCCCTGGCTGGTGCCGACAGAGGCACCTTGGGACTGTGACCCAAAAAAAACCCCACAGAGTCCGTCTGTACCAGGAGTTTCACCAATTTTCCAGCTCGTATGCAATAATTCCGTCCCTTTATGTGTTTCACCAGCAAAGCTGGTGTATGTCCCTGCTCACACTGGGGTAAGTCCAGTCAGGTTAGGACGGAAAGACCTGGGAATCGAACTCAGGACTTTCTTCCCGTGAGTCTACGACCTTGACTGCGTGGAAACCACAAACGAAAGGCAAGAAAACGATTACGATGCCAAAGTCGGCAGTTGCAATGAGGTCAAACTCTTGAACAGTGGAATAATAATGGGACATTTATTTTGTTATCAGAAATATAAAAATATTACACACAAATATCCCAAAGTGGAACCTAGCAAACAAAATCAAATTCCTTCTTGATGTGTCTTCTTGTTTTTGTTTTGTAAGTCCATCTAAAGAGTTCACACAAGCAAATTGGTGAATATTTTATGGTCACAAGACCATAAAAGCAGGCGGAGCGGAGAAGCAGGTGGAATGTTATGCGAATGAGCTTAAATTGGGCTGAAAGGTGAAAAAAATAAAAATGAGTAGGAATAAAGGAGAGTGCTTCACCTTGAGTGTAAATACAGGAATCTCTCTTTGTTTTCTTTCCTCCAGCGTCAGTTACAACAATGAGGAATTCAGCGTGGAAACGCACTCGCTCAGTAATGATTAGACTGACTTTGGAGAAGAGCTACCAAATGTGCAAAGACATTAACATCCTCCGTCAAGGGCTCCAGCAGCTCAAGGCCACGTTCCACTGGAGAAAAGAGAAAAAATAAAAAAAAATAAAAAAAATAAAGTCAAAATTATTTTACGCCTGTTAAGTTCTGAAGATTTTCTTTTTTGCCCTTTTTCTCGAGGTTCTTGGACCGTTTTGCCGGACAGACTGAGGCCGAGGAGAACATGAGGCCTGGAAATAATTCTGCCACTACAGAGAACTGCATTACTCTTTTTGACTGTTATGTGCTTTTAGCTTTAGTTTGTTTCTTTGCTGATGATATCTGGTGCTCCTCCTCCTCCTGCTGCTGCTGAGCAGGACGTTGAAATTCGACTGGGATTCATAGCATCGATAGTTTCCACCAAAGAAATCCTAAACACGTCGACCCTGAATGCAGATGACATGTTTATGTTACAAAAACGATTATCTTTTTTCCAAGTGCTAATAGTTCTTATGATGTCAATATAAGCTGAACAGTGTGTCCCCGTCATGCAATTTGATTGGATGAGAGACACTTTTATGTGTTGATCCCTTCTTTAGCTGTGGCGATGCTGGTTTAATTAGTTATATCCGTCATTCCATCTGTGTGTGTGTGTGTGTGTGTGTGTGTGTGCGTGTGTGCGTGCATCGTACTGGGATCATCAAGGGATGTATTGTCATTAATAACATATTTCATTCAAAGGTGCCACTCGAGGTCACTATACAATAAAATAATAAAAAAAAAAAAAAAACAAATTTATTAAAAGCACATACAGCAGCAGGGTACAGGCAAACAGGACCTGAATGGTGAGACGACAGTAGAAGAAGAACTCGCATCCAAATCAAAAAGCCTCTCATGGATTGGCAGCAGAAACCCTCGCAAAGTCACCAAAATGAAAAAAAAAGCTCTCAGCTTATTTGCTGCGTCACTCAATTCTGAAACACATCGAACAATGGTTGCCTCCAAAATGGCTCCGGCCCTTTAAGAAGGAGGAGCCAGTCAAGAACAGGCAGCCGTCTCCGTACTCGCCGGTTTGGCTACTTTAAGACGGCTTTTGCGTGCTTGTTAACACGGCCAGCGGCTTAATGGACTTTGTGTGTAGAACATCATCAGCAGAATAGCTGCTCGCCATCAATAATGAAGTGGGTTGCACAGAAAAAAAACGGGATGGTGTTTTTATTTATTCAGAGATTTTTTTTTTCCCACATAAAATGAGTGGAGGATTGGGAAGAGAAGAAGAGAAGTGGCTGGAGGGATGTTGTTGTTTTTTTTTTTAACTGACTGAGCTAATAAGATGGAGCAACAGAAGCAAACTGTGTGTTGTTTTTCAGACTGTTGTTCTTCTCGTTTGCGTCTTCTTTGTCAAGTAACGCTTTGCTGCCGAGAGACGCGGTCACAAACTGGTCAGCGTGCAAACTTTTCCGTTTGCCGCTCATCGTGATTGGTTCATTAGCTTGTTTGCAGTGCGCGGGGACGTGGGGGGGGTGTTGAAAACATGGACCTGAAAAATCAAGATTGTACAAACAAAATTTCAAATGATGTTTTTCAGCTCCTGTTTTAGTCTCCGTTGGTGTGGAAAAGATTGTGCTCACACATACTGCGTGATGTTTTGCCTCGCTAACTTGTCTCCTCAGACGTCAAAGGGTTGAAGGTGATGTTGTGAGGCGGCGGCGGCGGCGGCCTGTGCGAAACAGAAAGGCTGCGACCCTTTAGGAAGTCTTTTTAACACCGCTGATGTGTTGCAACGCCCGCGCCAGAGGTCTCGTCACTTCTCCTTTTCTCCTTTTAAAAAGAACTCTCTTGAGGATTCCTGGTGGTGCCTCCTGCTCGATGCAGCCACTCACAGATGCAATTTGGTGCAAGTCTGTCACAAGCCTCGCCACTGATATGCAAAATCCCATCAGAAATCAGCTGAAAGGGAAAGACGAGTCCCTTTCAGCAATAACACACAGGTTCAAAGGAGGAGGCCATAAACATCAGGGTAAGGACGAGCGATTTGTTGCAGAGCAGCACTTACATTCTAAAGGCAGCCGTTGTCGAGAGGCTGGACTGTGTGAATCAGTGTTCGTGAAACAAGCCGTGGATTGTTTGCATTGTAGTCATAGCGGCCTAAAGTCTGAGTGCTTTCACCTGATCGCAGGCAATTTATTACACTCAAAGTTGACTCCTGATTGCAGTCAGGGTTGGGGTTTGGGTTTAGTGCTGTGTTAGGTTTGGTTTAATGAATTTCTCTCTTCTGATGCCATTTCAAGTTAATTCCCGACTTGGTGAACACATGCAGCCACACTGATATCTCAGCGCTGAGAGCTGGAGAGGCAGTCAAGACTCTTTCCGTCGTCCCACTTCTGCTCCACCTTATTTTTTTTTTTCCGTATTTCCCCTGCTTCTTGTAAGTTATTGGGAGCTTCATGAGGACAGAGAGATTGAGATCTCAGCTCTGGAAACCGCTTCACCCCCCTCACCCCTCCCTTTCTGACTCGCCCTCCTCCTCCAGCTCTGTTTTTCTCTCCCTCGTCTGCCTCCCTCTCTTCGGAGGAGCCTTATCCCAGTTCCAATCTGCAGCGCCGAGCCGAGCCGCTGACGTGAGGCCGAAGCCAATGTGACTTTGCCGTTTACTCTGTGTCGGACCGTTTTAGGAAGACGGCCGAGTGTTTGTTTCGAGAGTGGCAGGGTGATTGAGTTGAAAGAAAGGCCCCCAGGCTTTTATATATATATATATATATATATATATATATATATATATATATATATATATATATACATATATATATATATATATATATATGTATATATATATATATATACATATATATATATATATATGTATACATGTAAAAGAAGTAAGAGAAGGAGCAAGTGTTTCTTTTTCCCTAAAAGAAAGACGATCAGATGCCTTGAGATTGGCCAGGTGGAGAAACCATCCATGCCATCTTTAGTTATTGAATTACTTGACTTTTTAAGCTTTAGCATTATTGCAGCACTGATGCTTAGAGTGCTAATGACACAGTAGTGTATATGGGACAGACGTTGTTGGGAGGAGGTGAATCAGTCTCCTCAGAAAGTCATCATACAAGATGGAGAGGGAATAAATTTGGGGCTCAGAAACAAAAATGACTTTTGTTTTAAAACCTCTCCCTACACCCCCACCAAAAAAATAAATAAAAAATTAAGAGCCGTCTGAAATGGTCCCACAGGTTGGGGGGGGGGTGGGGAACGTGGGGGTGAAGATATAATAAAGTAAGGTCACTCCCATTCAGAGCGGAGACGAGGCGTCTGTGATATCCAGGTCAGAGACTCTCCGGAGGTCTGAGCGTTCCGACTCTTTAGGATTTTCTAATGGGCTTTTTAATTTGATTGATGGGCTGCCTGTCAAATCCCGTCCCTTCCCGAGAGAGGGAAGTAGGGGAGGGGGGAGAGAGGGGAGAGGGCTCGACGCGCTTTAAAAAGTAACGTTCCTGCCGACGACCGCTTAATGAGCGACGAGTGTAGGAGGTGCAAAGGAGGACGAATTTGACTTTTGGAGACGAGAGAAGACGAGCGATGAAGTCTGAAGTCTTCATCCCGACTTCCAGTCTGATCTCATGCGAAGAGAACAGAGTGTAAATTGGACGGAATCTGGTTTTCGGCGGCGTGACAATAACACTTGAGTCCCACTGGCTCCCACGTCTGATCTTCCGAGTCCTCCTGCGGTGACTCGAAACCGAAAAACTCTTCGTAACTTTTCTTCTTTTTACCCCTGAAATCCACGGTGAGGAAGGTGAGAAGTGTGCGCGTGAGGATGAGGACTGAGGAAATGAAAACGCCACACGAGTCAGATTTAGCAAAAAAGAAAAAAAACAACATGTTTAATCTCTCCTTGATGCGTGTCTATTTACACGTAATAAATCTGCAAAATAGGAAAAAAAAAAAAAAAAAAAAAGAAAAGAAAAAAGAGCAGAATATTTACACGGGCGTGAAAACAGCCAAAACCTGTCACAGCAGCTTCAAATCTGAAACTCTTAAAAAGGTATCAGAATTCATAAAGTATTAAAACTCTTTAAGGTACTTTTTTTTTTCTTTTTACTCTTTCCATCTCCTTACCTCTTTAATCTGTGTGTGTGTGTGTGTGTGTGTGTGTGTGTGTGTGTGAGGGTATGTTACATCCTCTGAAATGTACTTTAATCAGGGCAAACACTGCAGGTGAGGAAGCTGCAGAGAAGTGGAGGGATAAGAAACTTCAGAGCTTTTTCCGTTTTTTTCTTCTTTTTTTTTTTGCTTTCGGTGGGGATCAGAAATGACAGTGAGGGGGAATATCACTGAGGCGGTGGTACTAGAAAAATAAGTACACCTGACACTTGAGAAAAGCTTTGAGGAAAAAAAAGAAAAATTAAATAAAAACTCAGTCTTGCACACAAAACTGTGACGCCAACACTACTTCACCATTAGCTAGGCAGACAAAAAACAAGCCGAGAGAGAAAATGTTCTATTTTTATCAAAAATGTATATATTTTTTTGATAATGACTAATTGCTGGTTTCTTCTTCTGGTTTAGATTTTTTTTAAGCTAGCATGCTGAACAGGTGAAAGGTGACTGCAGGCTAGTTTCAGGGGCTAAAGACAGGTGCACACGAGAGGCTGGCAAAAGAAAAAACATAGCCTCAGCCAGGAGGGACATAGCTAGCTTAGCCAGCAAACATTGAAACATAAAAGGCATCAGCCATAATTTATCACTCTGCAACCTCAACAATTAACAACAGAAATTTCAGAATAAATTTGTGGATTTTCACTTTTTAAGCTAGCATGCTGAATATTTTAAAACGCGTGGCTGCAGCAAGTGTTAGTGGCTAAAAAACGTCTATCAAAAGCAACAATACCCTCCATCAGGAGGGAAATGGCTAGCTTAGCTGAGACAAATTAGAAAAAAAAAAGACTTGGCCATAATTTATCACTCTGCAACTTTCACAATTAACTACTGGAATAAATTAAGACTAAATCTAGGATTTAGTTTTTCAGCTAGCTGTACAGACAAAACTAACTACACCTAATTTCATGGGCTACAAACAGACATTGGACACATGCGTTAAACTCACTTAAAAGAGCCACAATAAATCAGCCCAAATTTGTCTTTCTTGGATGTTTTTTGTCGTTTCCACTCGCTGCCTTTGCGTCCGTTTACCTCGGAATGGCCGATGTGCCCCTGTTTAGGTGAAGATGGCTATATAAATGATTCAGCGGGCAGAAATAAATTGTAATTTATTTACTATGCACCTCATTAGTGCACAACAGAGCTACTCCCCCACCTTTAGTGGCCATTTTCGGGGCTGGAGCCAATATTTCAGTCTGCAAATGTAACATTTTAAACCCATTTTCACCCTAAATCAGGCTCTGTGTAAATAAAAATGCAGAAAATGTCAGGATGCACAGCTCTGAGTCTCTCCCTCCACCCTCCTCGCTCCGTCGCTGTCGACTCCTGCGAGGAAGCCGAGCCACAGATGCGACAGAATGTGAAATGAAACGCTACTGTGGCTTTCAAAGCGCTTCCTTTGCCTTTGCCCGAGTCTTTTTTTCTTTCTCTCCTTCATGTTTTACTCCGACAAGTATTAAAGATTATGTAGAAATCTGAAACAAAAACAGTATAAACTAAACAGGGCATTTTCCCTTAGAATTGTACTGAATTACTTTTTTTTGTCCTTTTTTTGAGATTACCCCTCTAAAACAGGATCCTCGGGGGCAAACTCATTCAGCCTAATTCTTCAATCACTAATGGCACCTTCACAAGTCTTCATCAAAAGAACAATTAAGCGTAAGTGAACAGTGGGTCAAACATCAATGCAAAGTTGGTCCACAACCTAAGACTGTCGCAGTAATTAAGCTAATTCAAACACGACAGTGCGAAACGAGTTCCCATCCATGAAAAAAGCAACATCATCTCAATTCCACCAAGCAAAAAAGACAAAGCAAGGAACGCCTTCATAAGGTCAAATTTAACTGAAATACGGATCAGTGTTACCCCAGCACGCATACTTTTTTATATTTTTTGATTTGTTTCTTGTCAAAACACGTGTAAACTGTTGGATAAATTAGCTCTAACTTTTTTTTTTTTTTCTGTCAGTGGCTGGAGTGTTTGGCTTGACAGCAGCAACATGTGTTTGGTGGTAAACACAAAGGTACAAGTTTGTTTTTGCGATCAATATACCTGCTCTACGAAGCAAATATGGCTGAAAACGTTTACAAATAAAATGACTAAAGTGAACCGGGGAGAGGGTGAGCAAAGTCATTTGATCATCAGTGCGACGCTGACTGGAAGAGTGTCCAGTCTAACTTTAGGTCCATGCAGTTGGCAAATTGTTCAACTGCTTTGTAATTAATGAACACCCAATGTTTGGAGCCCATAAATGCAAACATGGGCTTTGTAGGAAGAAGAGTGTGAAAACAATGACGTGTGCTGCTCGAACTACTATTTCTAATGCGGCTAATGCCACTTGTTTGCTAGCTAACGTTAGTAGCTAGCCGATGTGCGCGTTAAAAAAAACATTACAAACATTGCGGGCTGTGTTTGAATTATTTGTCCTTGTGGTTTGCTGTACGTCAGAGGACAACTTGGTTGGGGGGGGCAGCAGCCGTTGTTGAAATTAGCGCATCGCACAGAACTGTCACTGCATCAAACGGAAGCATGTCATGTGGAATGTGTCACACTCTTTATTTTCACCGTGCAAAAGGAGCTGCGAGTGAACAATTATCACTCGGTTGGGGGCCGGATTGCGGCCCATCTGCTGTCAGAAGTTAAACACTTTAAACAGGCAGGTTTGATGTTGACTCGAGTGGCAGTTTCAGTTCAGAATCATCGCAACGGTAACAAGGACATCTCAAGTCTATTCCTTTTTTTTTTTTTTAAATCCAATCGATAAAACAATGGTGTCAGAACAGCTTTGTGACACAAGCTATGTTCACATGGACACAAATAATCGGAATAACGGCCCAATCGGATTAAAAACGCTCCGTGTAAACACGTCAATCGGAAGATTCTGATCCGATTCAGTCCGTTCGGAAGGAAGTTTCATTCCGAATGGCGTCCGTGCACACACCCATTCGGATCCGTCCCGGTTGGGGTAACATTATCTCCACTGCGCACGTGTGCTAGGTTAGCACGACGCAGTTCCGCCTTAGCGGCAGCCGGTCGTTTTTCGGCTAGCAGAAAACACGGCGGGAGGGAAGCAGAACTGACCTGACGACGTAACTTTCATGGCCCAAATGAGTTATTCTGATTAAATGCTTGGTGCGTGTATGATCGGATCATTTCATTGAGTTTCCATGTAAACAATGGATTTGGAATTTACGATCAACCAAGGTTTAGATTGGTTTTGAGAAATTTGGGCATGTGAACGTGTGCGTGCCACTTTTTCCTTCGGGAGTGCCGTAGGATGCTGTCGCTGACCATTTAGAGTGGCCAAACGTAGCCAAATCAGGAATATCAGAGATATCAGGAATGTTA
Organism: Nelusetta ayraudi; assembly: GCF_046127955.1. Taxonomy (NCBI): domain Eukaryota; kingdom Metazoa; phylum Chordata; class Actinopteri; order Tetraodontiformes; family Monacanthidae; genus Nelusetta; species Nelusetta ayraudi. Next base: position 5,860,707 of record NW_027466069.1, on the reverse strand, counting down.
GTGGGGATCCGGAAGCCCGGACACTTTTGGATCATTTGAGTATTTAGAAGACAGCTTTTTCAAAAACAGAAAAAAATAAAAATAAAATAAAAAACCCCAACCAGGATCACGTTGTCCCGGCAAGGTACCATCACACGTCCCTGTTAAACTCTGGGCTTGGTTCTAGTTGCTGTGGCCGGCTGAGGAGAAGACTCTGTTGTCGACCATGTAACCAATGGGAAGGGAAGCACCGTTGAAGAGGAAGAATCCAAAGCAGCTTCACATCTCGATCCGCTCGTGACATTCTGTGAAAACTCCCGCAAACAACCGTGTACTACCGGCTCTTTCCTTGTCTTTTTAGTCAGGGAGGAAGGACGGACGGACGGAAGAAAGGAAGAAAGGAAGGAATGTTTGTGGACAAATGTCACTGAACCAGGCAAGAGAAGATTATCCTTGTCTTTTTTTTCTCAATACGACCTCCGCAAAACCACAAATGAGGCAACAGAAAAGAGAAAAGGCCTTTCGAGCGGTACAAAACACCTACGCAAAATCAAGCTACGATAATTTTTTTTTTGTTTCTTTTCATAAACCACATTCACTTTCATAAAAAAACAAAAAAACAAAAAACAAAGACCTAATCAGCTAATTAGCCATCTTCAACACCCTATTTCCTGTGGACTAGAAAAACGGACTGAACCCAAACACTAGCAAACGCGGCTCGTCACTGCTAGCTCCTCCTTTGTTTACCGGAGTTTGGCAAAAAAAAAAAAAAAAAATGTTTCGGACGAGCGCGGGGAGAAAGAACTAAGAGATCGCGACGAGAAGCGAGATCTCGTCTGAGTCGGTTCGCCGGGGCCTTTTTTGGTTTTTTCATCTAAAAAACAAACACAGACAAAAAGCAACTGTAGGTCACATGACGCCCCCACATGTCCATTTTTTTCTCAGCACCTTCCAGACTCAGAAAAGTTTTTTTTGTTTGCGCACTTCAGCCTCCCCAAGACCTCATGATAGATACTGTAGAAAGTGTCGGTGACATAGATATATATATATATATATATATTTATATAAAGAGAGATTTTTTTAAGCCGGTAATCTATTTCTTTTTTTTTCAACTCTCACTTTCAGTCACTAAGTATGACAACATTTTTCTTCATAGCACGTTTCATCTAACGGAAAGAAGTCTCTTTGCACTAAACAACATTCAAAGTAAAACATGGCACATGACGACTGACTCCGCCTCCTCCTCCACAATATCAAATCATCTTCTTCAAACTTCTTTCTTTTTTTGTACATTGCAAAAAAAAAAAAGGGGGGGGGATCCAAAAAAAACTTTTTTTTCAAACTTTTAAAAACCGGATGTTTTTTTTTGTTGTTGTTGCATTTATATATCTATATATTTTTTAATATATATATATAAACTCATATATCCGTTTCTCTCTTTTTGATTCAGCTTTGTTGTGCAAAATTCAGCAGTGACACAAGTGGCACAGCACTGTGGGGGGGCGATAAAAGGGGGGTAAAAAAAACAAACAAATTGCGGTTACAAATCAAAGGTCGTGAAAGTAAATCGTGTCCGTCGCCGCAGGACCGTGGCAGGCAGAGTTCCTCTTCTCGTTCCCGTCGGACTTCCTGTCATGCCAGTCAGTCGTGGAAGAAAAACAAAAACAACAGCAACTGTAAAAAAAAAAAAAAAAGTTTCCCTGCACGAAAAACAACAAAAAAAATTCTTCCTCCCGGCTCTCCTGCGGCGGCTGCAGCCAGCTTGTTTTGCCAGAACATCCGCTGAACGCAGAGAAAGTATTTGAGCAACGCGCCGGATCTCTGGCCTGCTGCTGCTGCTCCGGAACTGTCCCTGACCTCTGACCTCCGCTGGGGAGGAGGGCAACGGAACAACAAAAATGAAAAACAAACAAACAAACAAACAAAAAAACATCAGCCGAGGGATCAAGTAGCACGAAAAATATCCTGGATTTTTATTTCATTTTTTATTCTTTTCTCGGCTCACAGTCTGAGCTGACGGCCTCGGCTGTGGAAGGCTACTAGCTGGTGGCTTGTACCTTTTTATTTATTTCTCTATTTTGTGTGTGTGTGTGTGTGTGTGTGTGTGTGTGTGCAGCGTTGTAGCTCTGCAGCTCTGTGACTTGATGAATGTCGATGCTCTCCTGAGCTGAGGTCCACATCTTGTGAGGCTGAGGGTGCGCTGATTGGAATCGGGTCGGCTCACACAGCTCGAGACGAGCTAACGTCGCAGGCTAGCGCCGCTCTCTCCGCTGTCCTGCTGCTGCTACTGCAGCAGCTGCTGCGTCCTGGCAGTCTTTTTCCCACGGCGTGTTTTATTTATTTTTATTTTTTTCTGTTGGTTTTCTCCTTGGAGGGGGAGGAGTTGGGGGGGGTTGGGGGCGGGTTGATGACGGCCGACTCCTGTAGATGCCGAGGGTCTAAAATGTCACAAAGATTTGTCAGGGTGGGAAGGCCTCTGGGGTCTCTCTCTCTCTCTCGCTCTCTTTTTCTGCCGTTAGCGCTAGCCGTTCCTCAGCTAGCCAGCGCCATGGTGTCGATCACCTGCTCCAGCTTGCCGCGGAGCCGCTGCCGGCGAGACTGCTCGTCCTTCTGCAGCGCCGAGAGGATCTGGGCAAGACAGCGAGGAGGGAGGAAGGTTACACTTGAAAAAATGAAAAAATGACAAAAAGAAAAAAAGAAAAGTCGCGCCCCGGCTGCTAACAACGTTGTGGCGTGCAAAGCGCTGCCAGCTCGTGTCTCCGTATTAATGATTATATTTGAGAGCGAGGCTGACACGTCGGGCGGGGGGCACACGCCATGGACGGTGGGATGTCCGTAATGGCATTTTAATGGGTGCTGGAAGCGTGCAGGGGGGGGGACACGGCCGGGGCTGGTGTCTTATTAAGTGTGACACCAGAGCACGCAAAAGGGGGGCGGAGCTGGAACACGGAAGAGCACCCGAAAAAACACTCTATGTATTTATGTGTGTGTGTGTGTGTGTGTGTGTGCAGTCGACCTCGTTAACGCACGTGGCTGCGTATGTGTGTGTGTGTGTGCGTTTCCTTTCCGTTGGTTTGTTTTTTTGTGAGGGGAGCATGCCACAGTTTGTATTGGGTGTGTGTGTGTGTGTGTGTGTGTGTGTGAGGTCAGGGCACGTGTCAGAGGCGAAGCGCGCCGTGCAGCTGCCTACCTCTGTATAATAGGCTGTAATGAAGGGGAGAGTGCGGCTTGAATGCAGGCAGCTGCGAGCAGCCGGCGTTAACTACTGTAATACTGCAGCCCACCGAGGGGGTGAGGTGGAGGGGTGAGGGGAGGGGCGGAGGGAGGGTTGGGAGGGCGTGAAAGAGCGATGAGTCGGTGGAGAGCAGAGGACGACTTGCGGCCGTCCTTGGTCTTATCTGACTCGCGGCGAGAGACGCAGCAAGGAGAGTTTGAGAAGAATCAAGTTTTTTTCCACGAGAAAACACACACACACACAGATTCTGGTTTGTGTGCAAACGCAGAACTTACGCAGAAAAAAAGAGTCTTACAAGGACCTGCACACTTTTCAAATGTCTTCAGCAAGTCCTTCAGCAGAGAAGTTAAATCTGACTGGCAACAAGGAGGAGTTGGAGAAATTGCTTGAAAACACACACACACACGCACACACACACACACACACGCACACACACACACACACACACACACACACACACACACACACACACACACACGCACACAAACACATTTTCTGGTTTGTGCAAAATACACGTCTTTGTTGAAACTGGTCTCCACTGACGCGCTCTGGCTGCAAACAACAACAGTTTGCAGCCGGTTTCAATTTGAAGCTGTGATCACATGACATTAGCCAGGTCGTTGGAGCAGCTCCAGGTTTTTTTTTTTTTCAGAACCTCACCTCATCTTTGTATTTGGTGATGTAGGAGTAGATCTCGTGCAGCGCCGACATGCTGTTGAACTGGTCCAGGTGCAGGCGGGACTGCTCGGCCAGGTAGGCACTCATGTCCTGATCGCTGATGGCCGGCATGCGGGAGATATCAGAGTAATACCTGCAAGGAGGAGGGACAAGCATGACTGCAGTTCCCTTTTTTTTTTTCTTTTTTTCTTTTTTTTTATATATTTATGGTCTACAAGATATGCAAAAAGGCAAGCCAGTGCAAAGTTTGATGGTAGTTGTGGTGTGGCTGATAAAAAAACCCAAAAAACTAAAACTTTTGGATGCTTATTCTGTCAAGTGTTTATTCCCCCAACCCCCACCCCTGAGGATCAGTTCCACACTCATTCATTGCACATATTGTACCAATGAACCTCTTGCAACAAAATCAACTTCCCCTTTATGACGTAAGAGGTCACAAGTCTTTGTGTTGTTTTTTTTCAATGGAATGTGAGCGGGAAGGAATTTGGAAAAAAAATAGTGGAATTTCAGTATGTTAAACAATACTTTGTGATGTTGTAGTTATGACCCATAATGCTGTTCTAAATATATCATAGCAACAGCAGCTCTCCAGAACTGCATGTTTCTATGCAGTAAACCAAAGTTTAACTTTATTTTTTGAGGTCTTCGCAGTCAGAGCTGCAACAGCAACCTTTGAATTATCGACTGGGATTGCTGTTGCTGTTGTCGTTGCTGCTGCTGTGCGGTGCAGGAGGAAAACCAAATTAACCGCATCCCAATATCGGGTTGCAGTGGGATCATCCGCGCGGAAGGAATCCATATTTCCTGCTATCTCGAGGTTGATGAGACACGTTTGGAAACAAGTTCTCGTTGCTCCCAATTAAAGATCAGCTATAAATCCTTATCTCCCTCTCACTCAACATCCAAACGCCGGCTTTCAGCCGGCATCAGGACTTGTGGGCGCAGCGGGTTCGGGTGTGTTGCTGGAGGTAAAAATAAATAAATATATAAATGAATAAATAATTGACCTTGTGTTGTGATTTCAGCAGTGGCAGCAGACGGGAGAAGAGGCACTGAACGAAACAACCGTCTAATTTACTTTTTAATTAGCTCAATCCGATGACTTGGTTGTATATGTCCTTTAATTAACGCCGCCGGTTGTTCTCCGCCACCACCAGGAAATCTTGGTGCGGGACCGAGTGAAACATCACAATTTCTTCTCAATGTCCGAGTGCGCCGTGTGAGGCGGTGGAGCAGAACTCATCTGGAGCCCAGTTAAACATTCTGGAGCTGAATAAAAGATGATGGAGGGTGAAGCGGAGGACAATGTTCTCTCTCTCTCTCTCTCTCTCTCTCGCTCTCGCTCTCGCTCTCTGCCTGGTTGAGCTGCTGTTTGCAGAGAGATGCTACAAATATGTTTTCTGCAGTGATTTCCCCCCCTCCTCCCACAGGCTTCATTTGAGCCTAAATTGTGTTTAAAAAGCTGCCTGGAAATTCTTAAGTGTCACAGACACTGGCGCTTTGGCTGATTTCTGTTCAGAACATTTGTTGATTGAGCAGGAGGTAAGGGAAACATCGGGAAGTAAGCCAACGCTGATCAAATGGAATATGATGAGATGTTTGCCACACTGCCTTGCATCTCTACAGATACCATGAAAGGCAACTGTTTTCCAACTGCTTAATTTTTTTTAATAGTGTTGGTCCCCTTTCCTCTAAAAGGTCACAGGATAAAGCTGTACGCCGATGACTCAGTGTTTATTTAGCCAACATCAGCAGCCAATAGCGTCATTGTCAGGGGCCAATTATGATTTAAATTCAACCAAAAAGGGAAAAAAAAACATTACTGGGTAATCTTAGGATTGATCCTTGATTTGGTTTTGCAGCTCCTCACCTCTCCACCCAGTTCTTGTAGTTGGGGATGTCCTTGGCGTAGAGGAGCTTGTTGGAAGGCGAGTCTTTGCCCAGCTTGTGTTCCGACGTGGAGCAGGAGTCCATGAAGGTCTGGGCCACCACCGACAGGCAGGCATCCGTGATGCTGTTCTTGTGGATGTCAAAAACAAACTGCGGATTCTTGATGACGTTGACCCAGAACCGCAGGGGGAGGCTAGAGAGGCGACAGGAAAAAATGGAACCAGGGGCCCCGGCAGTGAGATGGTTATTTGAAGTACAGAGAACACAGTTGGTACCATTTGTGGCTTTAGAAAAAAAAGAAAAGTTTTGATAAAAACTTTAAACTTGAGGGGAAGTAAACAAAATACAATATTTATATAGAAAAAACTCATCAACACTCTGTAGAAGATATTATTAAATCATCAAGTAAATTCCCAGCTGGTATCCAATGCAGCTGCCACTTTTCAGGTCTGCGTCATTTGCAGATACATATTTATTAATTTATTGACTTTTGCGAGGCGCTTTCACCAACATATTTACCTCCTCGACATAAACAGAAGAGCTTATAACACAATGTTCAGCTCGCTACGTAACGTGCTGACTTTCAAGGGCTTTCTTGGGAGCCTCTGATGGTAGAACTCACTGGTACTTTGCCAAACATTCCAGGGGACATTTGGCTCAACGGACAAATGGTCAAGGACAAATGGTCAAGGACTAAACCATAAAAAAGTAAAAATTTGATGATTTCATTGAAAATTATCAAATGAACATGTAAAGAAATAACTTTAGCGTCGTTTGTGAGCAGTTAGCGGTAAAATGACACAGTTACTGTTCGTAATTTACTGTAGGATCCACAAAAACATGTTAAATTTTAAGAGTCAGCTCCAACAATTAACCGTTTAATAGCGTGCTGTAAAAACATTCCCATTAAAAAGAAAACTGCCCAGATTCCAGGAAAATATTACAAAATTAATCATTTTTTTTTACGATTGACTCTATGGGGAAACTGAAACAAACAACTTGCAACAGAAGTAACCATAAAAAAAAGTATCCCACATCATGCATGCTGAATTTTTGCAACATTCTTTATTATCACACCGGCTTCGCGGCCACTCGGCCACTCACCAGTTGCTCTTCCAGGTGTGTCGCACGTCGTAGTCTGTGATGGAGTGCTTGTCCGCCTGCTCGTCAAGGAAGTCGAACATGTACTTGATGGCGAGCGGCAGCGCACTTCCTCTGTGGGCCGTGCTGAATATCGTCTCAAACAAGTCATCCACAAACTTCTGTAACGTGCCCTGAACGGATGGAGGAGGAATAGTTTCAGCCAAACAGCTCGTTGATGTCATTTCAAAAATTGTTTTCATGAGTCAGAGGTCCATTTATTGAGGTTGTTCAGGTCACAAGCAATAATACTGTAATATAAAAAAAAAGTCCTTTCCACTGACAAAACAACTTCAATACTGACTAAAGCAAAATTAAATAAAAATTACTCGTCAAATTTCAAGTTGAATAAATATGATAATTGGATGAAGCAAAACATGACCTCCATTGTAAATCCAAAATATGTTCAGGAGGTTCAAAACCCCTCTCTTTTCAAATATAAACACAGCAGAAAATGCAGGTCTGTCCTAAGTGGAATCAAGCATATTATGAAAACTGCTCCAAAAACAAAAGTGAAAGTTAAACATTTGAGGACCACTGGTCTATTGACTGTCACCTGCAGCAGAGTGAACCATTTACATTACCAATTGCTCTGTTGTTTGTGTGTGTGTGGTGTGTATGCATGTAGCAAACAGACATTTCATGTAGCGGTTTGAGCTGGAAACACTGTTGACCTCACTTAAACCCAGGAAAGCCCTGAGTGGCTGGGGAACGATGCGGAGTGACGTTGATGATGTCGAGTGAAAACCATCACCTTCTTTCACCTTCTTGACGATTATGAATTACCGAAGACGGAGGCTCTAAACTTGGGTAAGTGATCGCTGGGTCTATAACCACGATGCTTGTGCGGCATGTCAAACACACCAAATAACAACCAGAGAGGAAGAAGATTGTCTGTCCCTCTCACAAAACAAACGAGAATAGAGGTTGAAACTGACGGCTCAGTGCTTCTGGCTGCGTCGTGTGACACAAACACTGTTAATCACACCCTCCTACGTGTCAGCGCCGCGCTGGGGAATGGAGCCTTTAAATGTGAAGCTTCCTCATCATAACGTTTCCTCCAGGAGTCGCAGTGGCAGCGACTCTGACGCCGGCGTTCTGATCGGGCACGCCTGCTGCTCTCGACTCAACATAATTACGTCAAATGTGGCTAAATAAATTTCCCTAACAAGGCGGTTTGTTTTCCCAGACTTGACTGTCTGGCGGAATCTATTACCGCGCAAATGTTTCGGGGCCCATATTTAGTCAGCCGCTGCAAAAAAAAAGCGGAGCAGGAATGAATTTGAGATATGCAGGCAGGAGGTGTCGAGCTCAGGCTGATGGAGTATGATTCTTGTTTTTAATCTTTTGACATATTAGCCTGCTGCTAACACCTTCCTGCATTCTCGAGTCCAGCTTCTATTAAATTATTTTTTTTTATTCTCACCAGTGGGAGTTGACAATGTGGACCGACTACAACAATTCATTCACCTTAAAAAAAACCTCAGGCATCCATGTTTGGCCTTCAGCATTTTTTTCAGTCAACACACTGTAAATCTGTTGCTGATGGCAATTCATGAAAGTCTCTTTTTCCTAATTCTCAATTCCCCCTTTTTGTGATTTTTTTCATTCAGAATGTCTGACTTAAGTTTTCCTTGATTAAGAGATGTTTGTTACTAAAGCCAAGAAGCTGGATACACTTGACAACTACACTTTAGGCACGGTCACAATTTAAGACTAATTTTTTTACTGAAAATAGGACCAAATAATATAAAAAATAAACATTAAAGCCTATTTGATGTTTTTTTTTTGTTTAGACCAACAACAAAAAAAGGAACTAGTTTTTCAACATATGAATTTAGTGGTCTTGTCCATTATGAGAGCCTTTTTTGCATCCATTTCTGGCGAACCCTTCGGGCCTCCTAGGTGTGCATCCTACCTTAGTGGCCAGCAGCCTGGTCAGGTAGATCTCGGAGACCATCTTGCTGCCTCGGTCGCCCTCCCTCTGGTCTGAGTGGTCATGGTTCTTGACCAGATGCCACAGCTTGGTGCCACTCTCCAGGTCGGGGGTGATCATGGGCGTCCGGGAGCGAAGGCTGTCCGGGCTACTGGCTGTCCTCAGCATACTCTCTGGAACGGTAGGTCGGTATGAGGTGTTTTTGTTGTAGTGCATATGGGAAGACTTAGAAGTTTTTTTTTTATTATTATTATTTTCCATTAATAAAGGGACAGTTCTTCAAAATGTCACTTCTTTGCTACTCAGCCCCACATCTATGCACACACTGTGCTGACATTTTTTGTTCCGCGGTTCAGCAGAGGGTGAAAAATACTCAACAACAGCCACAGAGTTCAGCGCAAGGCATCAAGAGAAGGAAAAACAAGCACTTCCAGAAGACTAAATCTATTCTGAGTCGGGTTCCCCTGGTTGGAATTCTTACCGACAGTAAACCAGCAAAACAATGGGCGTGGATTGCAGGATTCCATCACATCCTCAAAGCGGTGAGACTTGACAAAGGTGAAAAATGTGGGTGGCGGGGGGGGTCTCAATTTGGAAGATTGCACCATTAAACAGATGTAGGTTCTTATTACCTGGCTTGTGAGTCAACTAATAACCCAATTTTCTCTCCAAACTCATCATCCCCTTCTTCCATCCCCATCCCTCTTTATCCGTTTCATTATTCCCGGCACGAGTGTCAAAGCTGATTAGACCTAAATTAGAGCCAGATGCACATCTCGCCGATTCAGTCTGGAGGAGGCGAAACCAGAGAAGACGGATGTATTGAAGAGGAGACGTCGGCAGGAGCTGCCTGAAGCTGGTCTTTTTTACCCTCCTCTAAGAGCACAGAAGAAAGGAATAAAGGGGAGGTAGGGAAAAAGACGGAATGTCGGCAGTGAGAGGGGAGAAGTGGCAGGAGAAAAAGAGGGCGAGTTTCGGCTGGATTTGCTGTCTGCCAGCAGGGGGCAGAGTGGCTGTTATTCCAAACGGCGCTGGTGTCCGACAGTTTTCCCTCCCACGCGCAGCAAATGTTCGCAAATAAGAATGCACAAAACACACACACATACATGCACACTTCCACTTTCTATTCCAAATGTATTCGCTGTGAAGCCAAATATCTGCAGCTGTGTATTTTGTCTTAGACATGGCAGAAAAACAAGGAAACCTTTCATTTTGATTTTTTCTTGATTATTAAACACTCATTTTCCTCCTCCAGCAAGGTGACAGTGTTGATGTTTCCATTCACAGTTGCAGGCGGGCGTAAATTTAGAGAAACGGATGTTGTTTTTCCCTCAGAGGTTCCACTCTTCATCACTTAAGTTCTGATAGTTGTAAAAAGTGCTGCGGCTAACTTTTGAAACGTTTCTCTCTCTCTTTTTTTTTTTTTTTTACTGGACTCATAGAAACATTCACAGCAAATCCACAGAAGGAGATCCAACCAGAGCCAAACAGCAGACACACACAGGAAAAAAATGTTCATCAAAAAGCCGACTGCTTTTTTTCAAGTGATGTTCTCCGTCTGTTTCTGCCGCCTTTAAATCTCTGGATGAAGCTCTGCAAGAGGTCCATGGTGGCTCGGTAAAAAGCAGTTCCGTTCCAAAAGGGAATCTAATCCCAGCACTTATCTGCAATATGCGGCATTGGACTGGCTGAGAAAAAAGTTTGGTGCAAGTGAAAACAAGCTGATATTCTATAGGTCTACACAAGAAGCAACGCTGACACACGACAACTGTGTATGTAAGTGTTGTCACTGTGACGCAGCAAAAAAAACGACAAAACATCGCGATAATCAGCCAATTTTATGATTCTGCCAGTGAAAGAAGCGTCTGCACATCAGCTGAGAGCCGTAACACCCTGCCGCCGCCTCCTCCTCCTCCTTCTTCTTCTTCTGTTTAGAAACAGAGACTCTTGTTTTGCCTCAGAGCAATTTATCGTCCAGGCGGATTTGATTTTTTTTTTTTCCCCGCTGGCGAAGTAAAGCACACTGACGGCGCCCCCAATGGTCCGTCAGTGACTGCCAGGTGCTTCACTCAGAGCAGCCGGGTTTGGAGATGGAGGTGTCCGCTTTAATGCCTGTCATTTACAGAGCGCCAAGGAAAAATAGCCTCGGCTGGCGGCTGATAGCGGCGGATTTAAAGAAGAAAGAAGGAAAAAAAATGGTGGGGGGATTGGTGTTCACTCAGAGCAGAGTGAAAAAGAAGCCACAATGGAGGCCAATCACAGCCACAATAAACAAAGAATGGGAGCAAATGAAAGAGTTGAGAAGGGGGGAGAGCTCTCGCAGAAAGCACTCCACTTTTTTTCCCCTCGCTCCTTTTTTTTTCTTACCGTATCTGCTTAGGCTCTTGGTGAAGGTGGAGGAGTTGGAGATGTTATAGGCGGAGTTCTGCTTTGGCACCAGGGCGATGACGGAGCCATCTGTTACCTGAGCATCAGCGCAACACACACACACACACAGAATATGCTTAAGAGTCTCCTGGTTGCCTGTCTCCCTGCCAGCCAGCGTGTGGCGCCGCCGTGTGTACCTGGTAGTGAGCCAGCGTGTTGAGTCTCTTCCAGTCGTTGTCGATCTTGGTGGTGACGTCTTCATCCTGCAGGATTATCCGAGCCATCCGACCCTGCCGCCACTCTGCAAAATTAGAAAGCAAAGAGTGAGTTTGCCAGGTCAGTGGAAAATGCCAATGTGTTGTTTGTTGGAGGGGCGGCTGTTCCGATATGCGAGTGGAGAGATTAACTAACGTGCGTTGACGGACAGTCCCGCTTTGTTAACAAATATTGCTCAATATTGGCATTGCAAGGTATTACAATAACGATAAGCTTGTACGATGAACAGTACATCAGTAAAGCAGATCGTAAGATAATTTGACCATTGCGTGAATTTGTCTCTCTGAGTTTTTTCTTTTTTATAAACCTTGAAGACATCTCTTTCCATGTGACAGGATTCCAGCCAATCGTGATTAGTTGAGCGTAAGACAAAACGAGGGACATTTGTCTCAAAACAACAAGCCTGATTGGCTGAATGTTCATCTTTGAATGAGATGCTCACAGTTGTTGACAGTACGACAATTATTGTACTACAGTATTGTACAAAATACAATCATTTTTTATAGTCTCTGCCACCATATTCCTACACTTGGCAGACAGAGCTCTGCCCACGAGAGCTTAGCACAACAATTTTTCTATCACCTTATTCTCTGACAATGATACATAATGAGAATACATTTCTTCAACTTTGCATTTAACCCCTCCAGCGGTCTGACCGACTGGCCAGCAGAGCTTCTCTTACCCAGGTCCATGTCGGAGGCTTTGGGCCTCTGTGAGTAGGGGCTGCCCTTGTAGACGGCATCCAGCAGCTTCTCCTTCACCTGAGTGATGGTGTCGCAGTTCAGACACTTGACCGTCACCTCAGCTGCGTTCTCATTCTCGGGGTTCACGCAGTGCAGCGTCTGACGGCACACAAGCAAACAGGTTTGAGCCCAGACAGAAAACAATTATGAATTTGACCAGCAGCAGCAGCAGCAGCAGCAGCAGCAGGGTGTCAAAGTAGAAACTGTGGTATGAAAAAGAAATGGTGCTAGCAGAAGAGTTTAGAGTCCTCCGCACACTCGGATGTCATCCAGGGAGCAATGAGGAGAGGCTGTAGTCTGTGGCTACAACAAAAAAAACAACTCAAAATGACCAGAACCTACATTAGAGTATGGAGTGAGCAGAAGGTAGGTAAATTATTCATTTTAGCTGAAATATCCATAAAATAATAGCCTGGAACGTAATTTTCTTGCAGACATACGAGCAGGAGGAATGAACGTGTCATTTCACTCATGAAGTCATTACTTTTTAAATATGTATATATATATACATATATATATATATATATATATATATATATATATATATATATATATATACATGAAAAATGAACTTAAAAAAGGTAACCAATTTCTTTGTTCTTCTCTTCAGGTTCAGACTGTCAAAATAATCTTTTTTTTTGTTTTGTTTTGTTTTTTTAAACCTAATAATTCACTCCTTGTGTTGTGTTTGAGCGTCCATTGGATTCACTTCCATCCTATCATGAGAGTTGCAAATGTATGACCTGCCGCTTTACCGCGGAGGCAAACAAACATCAGCTCCAGTCAGCCCCGCACCCCCCCACTCAGATGTTTGGACGCTGGTTTCTCTGCATAGCCAAACATTGTGTTTCCTCGTGACGTAACAGGTCTGTTTGAAAAGCAGCTGCTGGTTTCCAGGTCCAGGGGTTCCGTCATCAGCGACCATCACTGGGCCTCTCAGCACCGCCACGAGTGTGTTGGTCTGGACGCGCTCCCTCAAAACTAGTCCAAACTCTGGAGAGTTTGGTTTGGACGGCAGGTTCTGCCTCCAAACACGGCGACGGCGAGTGTTTAGCCTGGAAGGAGTCTCTGCCCCCTGGCTACTGACCAATCAGGAAGCAATGGGTGGAGGCTACCTGTTTTTTTTTTGTTTGTTTGTTTGTTTGTTTAACCCACCTCTAAAACATGACTGAAGCTTAACAAACTGTCCAGTGAGCACACACACACACACACACACACACACACACACACACACACACACACACACACACAAGTTTTTACTGACCAGCGTTTTGTAGTCAATCTGCTGCCTGATGAGCTTATCCTCGCTGAGGGAGTAGCGGGCCTCTCCTGTGATGGCGTCGATGGGTCCCTTCTCCATCTGCTGCTTCATGGCACAGTAAAGCATGAAGAGAGGCTCGCCGGCGCACTCCTGCTGGGGGCGGGGGAGGGGGAGGTGGAGAGGAGAGACGCCAGCACTCAGATCCAAGAACGGAGGGATGTTTCAATTAAGAAGTCGTTTGATTAAAAACATTCATTTTCCACCGCTTGAAAGAAAAAAAAAAAAAAAAAAAGGGCCTAAAACGAAGCAAAAGCTGTTCATTTAAAAATCTGACATTTTTTTTTGCTGCAGTTTCATTTTTTTGTTTTTTTTCCTAGTATATCAACTAGATCAAGAAATTTCAACCCTGTCATCATTCCATTGCACCAGTGTGTAAAGAGTGTGTTTATATCGGAGAAAGAAACGCACCAGTGCAGCAAGTCGGCATTAAGATGGGAGCTTTTCAAGACGGATCCAGTTTGCACTGACACACAGGACAGATTTGAATGATCCTAAAGTCTGATGATGACAAGTGGGAGGAGCCACACAGAGCCGCGTCACGTAAAGAAAACCAAACAAACGACGACCCTCTGAGCTCTGCCGCCGTCCGTGATGAGTCCAGACGCTGGCAGTTAGAAACAATCGCAGACACTCGCCAATCAATCGAGTCCTTTAGTCATCGCTCGGACTGCTGCTGGGAGGGAGGGAGAGAGGGATGGATGGAGGGAGGGAGCGAAGGAGGAAGGGGAGGCGGGTGAGGCACTCTGGACTCAAGTGGCGGCAGTTAAGAGGGGAGAGAAACGGACGTGTCGGACGGCTCCCACTCGACCTGACGGGCGCTTAATGAGCGACCGCTGACAGGGAGCCGCTTCAGACACGCTGGGCGTGTGCACGTGTGCATGCACGTACATGTGTGTGCATGCGTGTGTTTTTCCTCCGTCGCTCCTTCTTGTACTTTTTCAGTCGCTCCGTACGAGTGCTGTCAAAAATATCGATAAATATATCGATTAAATATCGATATTGAAAAATAAAACCGGATCAATATGACTTTTCCATAGTATCGATATATCGACAAGAGGCAGGAGTGGAGGGAGACCGCGACGAGACTTCTGCGAGACATCAGCGCGATCTCCCTCCCCTCGTCGACGAGATCGCGGTCAACTTCCGGCTTCCTCCTGTGGTTCCTAGTATCGAAAATCTGATCGAAAACCGATATCTTTCAAAATATCGCATCGAAGTCTTAAGTCCAGTATCGTGACAGCACTACTCCGTGAAAAACCAGCGACTTCGTCCTGGTGCGACAACACGGCAACACAACCTGCAGCCGACTGCGACCACCGCAGTCGACAGTGGCGGTGGGTTAACAACACGATGAGTGGGTGGTGATGGATGGATGACGGATGGATGGAAGGATGTATGATGGATAGTTGATGAAAGGAAGATGGAAGGATGGACCGAAGGATGGAGGGAGGGATGGATGATGGAAGGTCGGACGGACCAATGATGGGAAAATGAGTGATGGGTGGATGATGGAGGGATGGACAGATGGATGATGGATGGATGTTAGCGAGACTGGAATCCTCCGACGAGCTCCAGCCAGTTGGAATCGTCCACAGTGAAGAGCTCATCCGTACGTTGCTGATACTGACCCCTCCCTTCCTCCATCTCTCCCCCCCGACCCTGTTTTCCTCTGAACCTCCTCCACTCAGCTGCTGCCTCGCTAATGTTCCCAATGTTCTGAGGCCACCAGGACAAAACAACAACTGATCAACTGCTGCTTGTTTTTCTGCCGCTGTTCTCTGTCCCTGGTTTCCTACTCGGACCTGCAGCTTCAGCCTGTTTCCTCTCATTATCACCTCACCCCACCTCACCCCACCTCCTCCTCCTCCTCCTCCTCCTCTCCCACCTCTCCCAACCACCACCACCTCCTTCCCTCCGCTCGGTGCATTTTAGAGGCTTGTTAACATCCGGACCAGTTACGCAGACGGCTGCTAACGGGGCTGAATGAGCGCAAATCCCGCCTTCCACTCTCAGCTGTGTTCAGACTGCAGGCAAATCTGATTCAAATCAGATTCCTTCTCAAATCCAAAGGTCCAAATGGGACGTGGCTCTGTTCAGACTGGGCCACATTATTGACCCATGTGACAGGTTGCTGTAGCAACGACGTCGGAGCGGAGGTGTCGTCCAGCGTAGCGTGTAGTGTGTCACATCATATCATTGCGACAGCTGATGAGCCAATGACTTTCTTCCTCTGTCCAGGGACTGCTGCTTTCTACTGCTTCTGTCTGCTCCATTACGTTACAGCTCCGCACCTGGAATGTCACTCTCTGCTCTGGCACGTTGGCTCTTAGCGTCGCGTAGAGTGACGTCACATACAGTCACAACCCATCGGTGTGTTTGAAGCCGTTCACACTGAGACGCATCTGTCCAGATGCCATTTGAAACTAACCTCCCGAAGGTGGTTTCAATCTGTTTTGTGACTGTTCAGACTGCAAAACAGCCATCCGGTTTCAATCTGTTTGGGTTTAAAAATCGGATTTTGGCTGGCAGTCTGAACAAGGCCATTTAATGGCGTCGGCTCTCTGCAAGCATCCTGCTTCTTTGAAAATTCAGAGATGCACAAGAAAATTGGAATATTTTCTTTTTTTTCCCACCACAGAACTTATAAATTGGAAAGTACAAGTAGCCTGAGAAATTGCACAGAGATATTACATGAATGCAAGAGTGGGAAATGAAATGCATTTCCATATGGCTGTAACATAAGGTCATTTTTATATATTTTTTTAGTAGCGGCTGGATAAGTGTTGCAGGGAGAGGAAGGACAGAGGTGCCAAGAGTTGGATGGTCTTGACAGCAAACCATGGCAACGCAGCTGAAAAAAAGTGTTGGGGGTGGAGGAGAGGGGTATCTCATTCATGTAAGGAAGAGTGTGTGTGTGTGGGGGGGGGGGGGGGGGGGGTGATGGTGGAGGGAAGACTTGACGGCAACACGAGGATCAGAGAGCCGTGATTGGCTACAAGCGGAGCATCATGAGATGATCTGAGGATGTCGGGAGTGTAGCAGACGCTGCTGGAAGCCTTGACTGAAGGCGCCGAGAGCGGGGAGCTCTTTCAACGTCCACGGTGAGATTAAAGCGGCGGGGGGAAATTGGGAAAAAAAATTGAAAAAAAGTTTGAACCCAAAGCAAAAACTTAATGGCGGAACACAGCAGGAGCTGCAGTTTTTAAAGACGCCTGGAGAGTCATGAGAGGAGGAGGAGGAAGAGGAGGGAGGGGAAGAGGGTGACGAAAAGGAGGGGAAGCCACTGGGACTGACCTTCAGGAACTTGTAGAGGAGGAAGGTGAACCAGTTGGTCAGCATCTTCTCGGCCACAGACTCCGTCCTGACAGGCGGGAAGAGAGAAACTGAAGTTCAGGCGGAGGACAAGCGTTTATCACTGTTGTTGAGGTTTATTATTTAATTATTATTAGGAGTTCAAATTCTTCAGTTTGTGAACCGTCGGCTTGTTACACATTGGTACATCAACACTAGCATTCATCATCGTCATCATCATCATCATCATCATCATCCAACCATTTTTTCTTTATTTTCAAGTACAAATCTCATCAATACAGTTTTTTTAGCTGTTGTTTTTCTTTGATAATATCACATCGGGAGGAAAAAGCTGCAGGCAGCTAAATTTAGATCTGAACCAGGCCAGCAGGGGGCGCTGTGACAATGGAAGAGGTTGCAGTTCATTTCCTGACAAGTCAGTGAAGCATCAAAGCAATTTCACTGCATCACTTTGCAGTAGAAGACAAGCCACACAGTCTTGCATCGAGTTCAGATTTCGCCCCCCCCCAAAAAAAAAAAACAACAAAAAAACAAAAAAAACGAACTGATCATCATCTTTTTAAACGCCTCGTGACTCCGGATGATTCCGACAAGTTCTGCCACGCTCTGCTCTCTCCGCTCCGCTCACCTCCGCAGCAGCAGCTTGGGATGGTTCTTGCTTTCCAGGTTCCTGTCGATCAGGTCGGACAGCAGCTGCTTCAGGACCCCCGTGGCGTACTCCATCTCCCCCTGCAGGGCCGTCATGATCAGTGACGCCACGTTGCCGCGGTCCCGCATGGAAAAGGACCTGCAAGCAAAGGAAAAAAAAAAAAAAAATCTCATCAGGACATCGATGGTAGATACAAAACCAAACGGTCTACTTCAACATTAATGCTGATTTAATCTTAATGAAACACACTAATAACTCCATGACTGTGAACTGAATATATGGTTTGGTAATTATGGAGCAACTAAGTGTTTTTTTTTTGGGGGGGAGAGGGGGGTTTCCATTCCTGATATCAATTAGCGCCTTGCCTTGGCTGTTCAAATCTAATTAAGGCGGCGTGCCGTGCAAAGTCATTACACACCCACCCAAGAATATTGTTTACTCCTCCTAGAAGCATTTTCTGGTCGCCGACACGTAAAATTGTGTTTAAATTTATAATCCAAACCATTTTAATTTCCAATTATTATTATATTTTTTTTCCTGATCACATTTTGTTACAGCAAAGCAAAAAAAAAAAAAACAACGCCGGTACAGCGATTTATCCGTGAAGTTCGGGAGGGAAGAAGAAGCAGCGGTCGGACCTCTGAGCCTCCAGCGTGCGGATGAAGGTGAGCAGGAAGTGCTTCTTGGTGAGCAGCTGGCCGAACAGCGTCAGCGCCTTCTCGACGTTGGCCTGGACCTGATGAGGAAGACGAAGACGACAGAGAGACACCAAGGCTCCAGTCAGCATGGGGTCATTTACTTTCATTGGGTTTTTTTTTAATAGAGCTTCACCGACCACAGTAAAGCCTTGCCAAGTGTTTTCCAACAGCAGGAGCCTTGGAGGTGAAAGGATTGATTTAGGATTTAGGATATATTTTTGATGATTTGTTTTGAAAGAATATTTGTTTTTTTACGCTGTTAAAAAAAAGTCATGTCTATCATTTCAGATAAAATGAAGCGATTTCTGCTGCGATTTTGGTCTTTGCGATCGCGGGAAGAACTGCAGGGAGGCTGTAAGCTAACCTTCCTGAACGATTTCATAACAAATAGGCCTTGTTTTGTTTTGATCCCGTCTGTGCCCGGCGATTTCCATGACCACAGGTTCTAAAATTGCATTCTAAACTAAAAAGTCAATAAAATTGGATTTTGAATAAGGTTTGTAGAACCTAAAACGCTTGAAAATAAAATAAACAAGCACACAGTGCTCCCAGCTGCACAAAATAGAAGGCCGCTGCCTTGGATGCTGTCGGAGTTTCTCCTACTTGTTGCTCCACACACAGTGTTGAAAAGATGATTGACTTTTCTTGACATTAAGTGGGAAAAAAAACAAAAACAAATCCGCGTCTAGTTTTGTTCCATCGAGGAGTCCAGATCTTAAAAAGCTCCGGTTTGAATCATTTCCAATTGGTTGGAACATGACGTAGTCTTCTCTTCCTTCCTTCTACAGTGAAACAGGAAGCTGCTGCTGCTAGCTAGCTTGTCTACATCAGCGTGGATGCTGCCGAGCGTCATTCTTCGCTGCCGACAGGTACAGACCAGGAAGTCCTGCGGCTGGCCGTGACAGCGGTGTTCAGTCGCTCACACCAATAGCGGGGCCTCGTCAATCCATCTGTGATGAATTCAGCGGCAGAGGAAACAAAAGGCCGCTGGGTCTGGAGCAGCGTCTCGTCTTTGCAGGTGAGCTCAGACTCCTGCCATGTCAGCGGCATCGGCGGCGCGTCAGCAGCTGACAGGGGGCGCCACCCTGGCCGCCTGGCACCTGTCACCGCTCATCAGCGCCACACTGGAGCCGCCTGGCTGTCGCCGCGAAACCTGCTTCGTCGCCGCTCTGATCTCTCCTCCTCCTCCTCCTCCTCCCTTCCTTGCTCTTCTTTTAATTTCTTCCTCTGCTCTCTTCTTCCGCTCTGCGACGCGACTCTGCGCCTCACCGCCGCCGCTGTTGTTTTGTCACAGCTGCAGCATATTGCCCTCCTTCCCTTCCTCTCTCTCCCTCTCTCCCTCCATCACTCCCCCTTCCTCCCTCCCTCCCTGCCCTCCGATGTGCCGTAATAAAGTGTGCGGACCTCTCTGAAGTGCTAAATGAGATTCTTGGGCCTCCAGGGCGGATCTGAGTGTGTGTGTATGCGTTTGTGTGTGTGTGTGTGTGTGTGTGTGTGTGTGTGTGTGTGTGTGTGTGCTGGTGTAGTCGGGGAGGGATAAAGAGGAAGGCGAGCGGGGGAATGTGCACACGCAGAGGTAGGAAAAAAAGTTTTCCATTTCGTTGTCGTGCACGCCTGTAAGAACGTCAGCATGTGTGAACAGGGCATGTGTGTTTATCCCATGTGTGTGTGTGTGTGCGGGTGTGTGTGTGGGTTTGCAAGGAGAGAGCAGTCGCACAGAGCAATAAAGCTGCAAGTGCTGGTTTACACAGGCCACTGGATTACAATGGCGTAGCCCGCAGGGAAATTCAGAGGCAAGTGGAAGGAAGCAGCGTCCGCGCGTAAAAATATAACGCATACAACAGCTTTATTTTGTTCCCCTCCGCTACTTCCTGCCTGCCAGACACCTGCAATGAAAGTTGGACTGATGGAAACTGGGACCGGGGGGGGGGGGGGGGAGGGTTCCAAAATGTTTCACTTTGATTTTGATTTTTTAAATTATTATTATGGATCATCTACATAAAAAAAAATGTTTATGAAGCGACAAGTCGGAGGCTCGAGTGTCCATTCGGAGAAGAGCTCACAGAGAAAAGCTTCTTTCTGCTCTGCTGTTATTGAGAAAATGTTGCCCAGCTCTGACCAAGCTGAAGTGTCCACGCTGACACAGACACCAGACGTCTTTTTTTTTTTTTTTTTTTTTTTTCTTAATGCCTCTGAGGAAGAAACCTCCACTGACTTTTTTTCTATTGTCATTATTGGTTTTTGTTCTTTTTTTCTCTCTTTCAATGAACGACCACTGTACACATCCATCAGGTGAAATTCTTTCTGCCCATGAATCTCCAGAAGGGTCACGTGGGCCAGCTCAGCAGAGTCAGAACCGGCTCAATTCTGGGTGAACTGCTCCTTTAATACACACGTCCATTTCCTGGACAAACCTACAAGATGCTGCTTCACCTCCCCCAGCTTCACCTTTCTTTGACCGATTGAGAGAAATGCTGATGAAATCCCGGCGCTGAATCCCAGAGCTCCACCACAGCATAGAGAGAAATATATATATATATATTTTTTTTTTCACACAAGAGCAAAAATAAATGTTGAGTGAAATGTGGATCGCGGCCCTTCTGTCGAAGTCTCGCTCCAACGAAATGAACGCAGAAGCCCAAAAAAACTGCACATTGTTCTTTTTCAAATGTCTGCAAATAATTCAGAAATATTCAAAGCCTGTTTAGGTCATGGTGGCAGCTCCTTCCTGACAAAGAAAAAGAGACAGGAGGAGTCACTGAGACTCAATCAAGAGAAGAGGGAGAGAGAAAAAAACAATAAAATTCCTCCATGCACTGCTTTGCCGAAGAATATAAATTCACTTTCAGGATGGGGACGATTAAATGAAGCCATGAAAGGTCAAACAAATTATCGCCGCCACTCCACAAAAAGTCAGCGCTCCAATCAGAGTCGACGGAGCGGCGGCGCCGGGTCGACGTCTTAATGATGATTTTAGACGTGTCATTTAATTCCAGGCGCGAGTGAAACGTCTGGGGGAAATTGGATTGTTGGTATTCACCAAAAGACCCTCACTGTGAAAGAGTCTTTATTCCTCAGCATCGCGAACCGCCAGCTTGCGATACAATCTTAAATCAAAACAACTTCCTGTTTGTCATTAGAGCTTTAATTCCTGCCTGCTTTTATTCCTATCTGCACCTCACCACCAATATGTCTTTATTCTTTAAAAAAAAAAATCAAAATCTCATAATTATACTTCGGCAAGAAGTCCACTGAGCAACGCTAAACCAAAAAGAGTAACGAAAGTTAGAGCTCAACCAGGCCAACAGGGGGCGCTGTGTCAACGGCAGGAGGTGCAAGGTCTTCATGTGACAAGCTAGCCAAGCAACTTCAAAGCATCATTACGCAGTAAAAAACAAAACCACACAGTCATGTCCCAATACGAATTGATCACCGTCATCTCTTGAGTTAATTAAATAATTTGTTCATAGCTTGATGGTGTGACTTTAAAGGCAAGAAACGGGAAAAAAAACAAGCTAAAGTTTTACATCTCTATTTCTCTCTGATCTAATCCATCATCTTTGATCCACTCTCTTCTTCTTCTTCTTCTTCTTCTTCCTTTTCTTCTTCTTCTTCTTCTTCTTGGAGTTTTTTTCTCTCGCTTTTTTGGGTTACTTTCAAGCAGCTTTGACTCCAGCAGCCTGCACCCCTCCAACTGAGACACGGTAATGACGACACTGGCGCGGCTCCCGAGGAAAAAAAAAAAATGCAGAGAAACGGACGAGCTGGAATATATTAACGCAAAGTAGGTAAAATATAGGTTGCGGGATTGCTTTAAGGTGGAGCGGCTCCTCTCGCTCTCTCTGGCGGAGCTTTGGAGGGGCTCGACTTGATGAAACACTGTCGAGAGAGGATTTTTTTTTGAAGTCATTCAAGCTAACTTTTGCAAACACTTCTCAAGGAGAGAAAAAACGAGACAAAATGAGCAGCTAGCTGCTAGCTGGCATGAGCGGCCAAGACGTTAGTCTGTTAGCACTAAAACGTTGCTTGATTTCCTGGTTGTTAGCCGTCGGACTTGTTAGCTGGTTGCTTGGCTGGTGGTGTACTGACCCGTACCTCCATCTCTTTGAGTACTGGGTGGTCCTCGATGCCCGGGAACAGGACCCTCATGGCGTAGGTGCGGTAGTCCAGGAAGGGGATTCCAGCTCCGTCCAGCTCCTGGGTCAGCTCGTGGATGTCCGTCTGGAGTTCTGCGAAAGCTGAGAGCAAGCAGGCAACACAAAGAGGGTGAATATCGATCATGACAAGTTGGTTTACATTGGAATCTTTGTCTTTCTTTTTTTTTTTGTTACAGGGATTGTTATCCCTTTTATCCCAACTAGCAGGGACTCAAACACAGGCTTCAAGGGGGAAAATGTAAAAAGTCGAGCCTTGGGACAACAGGTGTCTGCGTTTCCAACGTTTCCATTGTTGTGCGTCATGAATCTTAGCAATCGAAGATCAAAGATTAATTTCACATACCTAAGTTGGTTCCACAAAGCTTGGCTAACATAAGGGTTATAGTCTAAGCTTTACTTTCAGAATAATATTGAAACTTGCTAACTCAGCTCTCAAACTTAGCATTCCATCAGCAACATGGTTTGAATGTATTTTTAAAAGACAATATGCAGAAGTCACTTTTTTTGTTTGTTTTTAGCTTCCCATTCTATTGTTAACTGGTGAGCAATATGTAATTTATGCTTGTCTGTCAATCAGGACGGTGGGCATGGACAAGATTAGCTTCTGATAAAGAACCAACGCTGGAGAAAAACGACTGTGAAAGGTTTTTACATTTTAAAGTTTGACTTTCTGAATTTTTTTTGGAATTTTCTCACATCGTAATTTGGTAGTTTCATCTTTACACTCAAGCTTCTGGCATTCAGCACCTTGACTTTCCAAAAAAACTTTCTAAATTGAAATTTTTTAAACCGCCGATTCAGAGTCAGAACAGACTTTCTCCAACGACGACTATGTTCAATTTCGCGACTTTATGAAAAGCGGTAAAAAAGTTTGAAAAAGGTTAACCAGCCCATGACCTCTGCCGCTCGACATAATTACCCACAAGCCACTGCAATGACGCAGAGTGACGCAACACACAAGTAACACAATGTGTGATCTGTTGGACACTTTCATACTTCCAAAAAAAAAAAACTAAACTAAACTACTACAACCAAAAAAAAGAGAAAGAAATTCCATCGAGGCAGCCAGCTAAATTTCTTCGCCGGTATCTCAGCCCCGGCAAACTCATTACAAACTTGTCCAGAAGGCCCCAAACAAAATTAAACAGGGGGGTAAAAAAAAGAAAGAAAAGAGGGTAGCGTTAGCTTGGGGAGAGAGAAGCAGGAGCAGGAAACACAAAACAAAGTTCCTGGAAAGGAAAGTCAATTAATTGCATGAGTGGATAATTATTAAGAGAGTGACGGATGAGTTTTCACGCATAATTTCTCCCAGCTGGTTTCGGACTGTTTGGACCGCAGGGGGAGACGGCGAGAGCGAAGGAGGAGGAAGAGGAAGGAGGAAGGATGTAAAAAGGTTTGAGGCTCCGAGGGGGAGGGAAAAAAAACAGGACGGGAACGGATTAAAGGGATAGCAGGTGAGCAGGTGCAAAACAGGTGAGACTTATTTAACAGAGCGAGGGGGGTTGGGGGTGGGTGTGTGTGTGTGTGTGTGTGTGGGGGGTGGGGGGGGTGGAGGCAGACGAGTGGATGATCCGCAGGTGAAGGAGGAAATGAAGTGATGGAAGACAAAGAAGAAGAAGAAGCAGAAGAGTGAAAACAGGAGGAAATGAGGCGAAAGAGCTCCTGCATCCAATTTACGGCTCAAATGGCCATTTTGGTTCTATTCATAGAGAAAAAAGTGACGACGACAACAGAGAAAACAGAGAAAAGAGGAAAAACAGATTGTATCATGAAATCGACAGAAAGGTGGCGGAGCCGGCAGATTTTATTTTTTCTTTCTCTTTCAAAACTTGTGGATGGTTCAATAAAGCACGAGGAGGCTGCAAACACGGGGCAGAATATACTCCTCTCTGTCGCACACGTTAACTTCAGTTGTGAAAAAGGACGATTCAATGACTTTTAAGGCCAGAGATTTGACCTGAAAAAAAGTTAGGCGATTCCCAATTTGGAAATATGACTTCTCAAACGGTATGGTTTTCATAACCTGCGAGGCTAAAGCACATTGATGTGGACAAAAGATAAAAAAATCTTAGCCCAAACCGGGAGTTTGTAAAGTAACTGGGACTGCTGTGCCGTCATTACGTGTGCGAGAAGCGTCCGTTTCTCACCCCCCCCAACCCTTCGTACCCCCCAACCCCCCGGGTCTGGAGGAACGACATTCGCCAGTCAGCTGTTGTCGTTTCTAATGTGCCGCTAATTAACCGTGACTGCTAATTTGGACAACGGCGTTCGGCGCGATGTCGGAATTCTCACGGACGGCTGCGCCAAATGTCCCCCCCCCCCCTCCCCCCGCACTCCTTCCTTCTCCCCTCCCCCAAATGAGGCCACGTTTTACTTCCTGGAAATTAATTTGAAAAGAAACTGGAGGTTTGACTGTTGACTGCTCTTTTAAAGCTTGTCTTTGCTCTGCCTTAAATATTAGCTTTAAGAGTTGAAGAAGACGGCAGGAATCCCAATAAACCAGCGCACCGTGTTGCTTTTATTTTTCACTCAATTAGCTAAAATAGCTTCTCGGCCAATGGAAATAAAGAAGTTTCGTCAAATAAGAAATGCTGCCTCTGTCGCTAACCATGACTGTCATTGCCAGTGCTGTTGCTGTTGTCGGGGGTTAACATTGTTGTTACGTTGTTGCAATATCCTCGATTGTTAGCATATCAATTTAAAAGGTAGAAACAAACAAACAAATTGAACATTAGCCGGCAAATTTGACTCCTAAATTCCCCTTTTTGCACATTTTTCAGCACCAAAAACCAAAGGATTGGTTTGACTTCAGCATGTTGCAAACTGTTAGCATTAATTGTAATAATACTAATAACAATAAAAAAACAACAACAAACTACCTTCTTTACACTCGAGGGCCACGCGGGACTCCAGGTTGTCCATCTGGAGCTGCAGGCGCTTCAGTGTTCGGTCGGCGTCCCGGGACTTCCTCTTGTAGGCGATGAGCACGGCGATGATGACCAGCAGCAGCAGGCCGCCACCCCCTCCGATGCCGATGATGGCGGGAAGCGTCAACAGGCTGTCGGAGTAGATGTGGAGGGTGCCGGGCGAGTACTCGAAGCCGCCGGCGCGGATCTGGGAGAAACAAAAAGGCGGCGCCAAACTGACTTTAATGGAGCTGCAGCTGCTGTGTTTTTTTTTTTTAAAGATATTTTTATTTTATTTTTGCCACCAGTTCAAACTGTCAAACTGCGGCCTGTGAAGGAAACGCGGCCTCACATTATCAAAGATGATCTGGATACATGGAAAGACGTTGACTGACCCGTTTTTTTTTTTTTTTTGTACCCCAAGGATCATTAAATTTTCATCACCTCTCCGACTCAACAGGTCTGATCTTTCTTACATCACCACCGCGGCGGCCGCCAGCGCTTCTCGTCGGAAAGATTTTTTCGACTCTCGCCTGCGGAGCAGGAGCAGGGCGGGGGGTGGAGGTGCGGGTGGGGTGAGTGGGGAGGAGGGGTGAGCAGCTTCAGAGAGTTTCGGGAATGAAGATCTCAGCGAACGGCACCGGCTCCACCTCAGTCCTACCAAGGATTCACCCGCTATCGGCGCCGCCTTTGAATTCTGTTGTCAGGCGCCGATGAAAAATTCACGTCTGAACTTCACCTTTACAAGTCCAGGCAGCAGCAGCAGCAGCACCAGCAGCGAGGAACCAAATGAGTTCCCTGAGTTTTTTTCTTTTCTTCCATTAACGTCAAGAATTAAAGGGACACTGGCATGAATAAAAAATGCAAAAAAAAAAAAAAAAAAAAAAATGTTATAAACTTTCACTTCAAATCACTGAATGAGAGTTTTAGACACACAGGGGGAGACTGTGAGTGAGTCTCGCTGGTTTTAATACACAATCCAGATTTCTTTTAGAGTGATCCATTTTTTTTCAGTGCGTGTTAACACGACACATTAAATGCCACTTTTGTCAGTTTTGTATCGTCTAGCTGCAGCGAGCCAACAAACGAGCAGACGTCACGGCGCTAAGTGCAATCAGCGCCTGCCATCGACTCCGGCGGAGGGACGACGTTTACGTGCGAGAAGTCAAACGCGGCTGAGCAGGATCTCACACACTCACACACGGCGCACGCAAACACACACACTCACACACAAAGCAATCACTAGCATTTAAATCCCTCCCCAAGGAGTCTTAGTAATTAAGGGAAGTCAAACACGTGTAATGCCGCTCTCCGCCAAGTCTGCCTAAATACATTAACATAAACGAAGTGCGTTACCGAGTGGAAGGGGGGGAAAAACAACAAAAAAAAAATCAAAAAAAAAACAAACTATCAAATCAAGTGAATCAGGAGCTGGTAACTCATTAAAATGAGGCGTGATTATGCACTGGGTACGACTTGTGAGCTCTCGTCTTAACACAATCAAACGCTCGTTTGGAAATGAAATGAAATTGCGAGGCGGCGTTAAAAAATAAATAAATATATCAACGTGGTCAATACCTGCAAATTAAATTTGCAAGAGTCAAGGGGTCGCCGCCGCCGCCGCTGCCTAATTGTGTGGGAAGAGGCGGCCAATTTGCCGAGGCCGCCGCCAGTTATCGATAAGATTTTGGTATTTGCCAGCCAATCACAGCCGAGTTCCACCCTGCGCGACGTGTGGCAATGTTTCCGAAGCTCTCGGCCAATAGATGCAGCGGAACCTGACCGTGGACAGGGGCCTCGTCACACTCTGCTACACTGGAAAAGTCTGGTATTTTAAATGCACTTCCTCATAGAACCAATAGAACAGTCCTATCAGTTCCCATCATGCATCTGTAGTTCCCATGATGTATCATCCAATCAGAACGAGCCGAGACACAGCAGCACGTGACCTGACAGATTAAAGTCCATGACTTAAAATATAACTGTAGAAATGTACATATACTGTATTTTCCGGACTATAAGCCGCTACTTTTTCCCCACGCTTTAAACCATGCGGCTTATGCAAAAGGTGCGGCTTTTCTGTGGGTTTTACTTCACCTGCCAGGGGGCGCTTTAGCAGGAAGTGCAAAAACGAGACAAGCAGCGACACTCACATAGACACAGAAAAGGAATGCGACGAAGCTCTTCTGAGGCTGTTCAACTCCGACGCTGAAGAAAGTGACTTCAAGCGGTGCGCGGTGCGCAGGAGGAAGATGAACAGTGACAGGTGGTTTCTGGGTTCAGTGTTCACGAAGCCACTTCAATGGTTCGAGTGCGCATGAAGAAAAAGTGACAGCGGTTCGACGTGGGTTCAGTGGGCTCAGTGCGCAGCTTCTCCGTTTTGGTTGATCAGCACTTTAACTGCTGTGTTACCGGCACCGTTCGGAAACCAATCAGTTCAGTTATGTAAATAAACAAGTCAGAAATCTTTCTGTGTACCGGTAAATCTATCTATCTAATCTTTATCCATCTATCTATCCAATATATATCTCATCTCACAACCTAGATATCGGCGGTTTATAGCCCGGTGCAGCTTATATATGTACATTTCCATTTTTTTTTTTTTAAACTTAGTGAGTGAGGCTTATATTGAGGTGCGCTCTATAGTCTGGAAAATACAGTACATATATATATATATATATATATATATATATATATATATATATATATATATATATATTTATAAATACACTAAATACATATAAATGTGTTCCAGGTTGGAGGCGTCCTGTCAATCGCTATAAAGGTGTTTATTTTTGTCTTGCGGTCCATGGGAAAAAATACTTCTTGGGGCTGCATGCGATTTTTGACTGCAGTACCTGGAGTGGCCACTGGAGAAATAAAAATGATCGCAGCGCTGCCATATTGGCAGTCAGGTCCGTATCCAGTTCATCTAATAGGGAGAGAGGGGCGGAGGGATGAGGGGAGGGATGGAGGGATGGAACTTGACTCGCTGACGGCCAAAACAACAAACAAGTTTCTTCAAAGTTCTCGGGGGGACAACGCACAGCTGCCAGCTCACAGCTGAGCCGGAGCCGTTGACGGCGACGCTCCCCAGCCAAGTGCGTCTGGACGCCCAGTGGGCGTGGCCTTATGTAGGTCATCATCCGGAAGGAGTCGCTGCCGCCGCAGCTGCGTCCTTCGGCGGGCAGGCGGCAAGACGTGCGAACCATCGTGTGACAAGCGGCGAGACGGCCAGAGGATCAGATGGAAACAGACAGCTGCGTTATTTCCATTTATTTATTTATTTCTCTTCCTTCTTCTCCGGCTATTGTCAGACGAAGGACTAACTGCACCGCCCCCGCTAAGATATTCAACGTGACATTTCCCATCAAAAAAAAAAGAGAGAGAGAGATAAAAAAAAAAAAAAAAAAATGAAAGAGTCTTCCTGGCTGGTTCCTGGGAGAGCTTTCATGTTGAATTACATGGATTGGTGCTAAGCGGCTTTCTAGGTATCTTGGCCGTATCTGGCGGGGAGGAAATGTCATGAAGATATAAGGAGGACGGACTGCGGAGGGGAAGGACGCCGCTGACAAGTTTAAAAGAGCCCCGAGGGGAGTGTGTGAGGGCGGGTGGAGGGGGTGGGGGTGAGAAAACACTGTTGGAATCTCTCAAAACATACAAACACATTTGGACCGCGTCGGCCGGCGGAGGCTCGACCTTCCCTCCTCACCAGTCGGAGGGAATCAGGGTTTGGACTCGGCCGGCTGACAGCTCCACACCGAGGGACACGCCCCCCTCCGCCTGATCTCTGACTCCCCCTCACCCCCTCACCCCCCACCCGCCGCTGTTTCCCGCCATATTAGCTTTCCGACAGGAAGTAAATAAATAATGTCCCCCCGCACGGCTCGGAACTTAGCGCCGTCTCCGCCTGTCTTACCGACGGCTAATTGGTCTCCAAAGCGGTCGGTGGTTTTTCCACCGACCAACCAGCTTCCCGTTTGGAATAAGGAGAGTGAGAGATAGATAGGGAGAGAGAGAGAGAGAGAGAGAGAGAGAGAGAGAGAGAGAGAGAGAGAGAGAGAGCCTGAAGGTTTGAGCTCGCGGGGGGAAAAAAGGCAGTCGGAATCAGCTGTTAGCAAGCGGCAGCACGCAACAGCCGCTTGCTAACTGTTAAAAAAAGATGGGCGGAGCTTTTGCTTTCAAGAAGGAGGCCAACACTGA
Source organism: Nelusetta ayraudi (assembly GCF_046127955.1). Classification (NCBI taxonomy): domain Eukaryota; kingdom Metazoa; phylum Chordata; class Actinopteri; order Tetraodontiformes; family Monacanthidae; genus Nelusetta; species Nelusetta ayraudi. Next base: position 5,831,217 of record NW_027466069.1, on the reverse strand, counting down.
AGGGCCAGAAACCTGCATTACCTATACAATAACCATCATTTGACCAGCAGGGTCCAACAAAATTGGCTGTAAAAACACTAAAAATGACTGGTTGTCAATACAGAGAGGAGCCCTGAATTTGTACTGCTACAAAGTGGTTGCTGTTTTTTGGCTATACCATGGCCTATTAGAATCTATTGGGTGAAAAAAATAATTCAGCTTAGATTATAGATTTCGATGAGTATTTTGTCTGATTTGTTTGAGTGAAAATCTCGCTCCAATCACGGCCCACCTCTGTTACCGCCCACACGTCCAAATATGAAAGCCTCCATTTTTATTTTATTTTTTTTCAAAAACAATCCGGTAGCTCAAAATGAGGCCGACCATGAAACCGACCCTGCCGGCTTCCGGGTGAGCCTGATGTCACCATGACTCCACCCATCTTTTACGTACAGCCAATAGGTGGCAGTCGAGCCATAACACAGAACCGCCAGCCGAAGGGGTTTTACGTATCCCTCCGCCTCACAGGTGTTTCCTTTTAATGACTTTTTCACACCAAATTCCGAGGTGAGATAAATCACAGCGATTTATCCGTCCATCTGCCGTCCCGGGTTAAATACAGGTGGGGCAAAAAAGGCAGCGGATGTTGTCGAGCTGCAGCAGGTGAGGAGGAAATGCACACCTGCGAGCCGCCGGTCCGTCGCTGGTAAATTCAACTTTTATTTTTCCAGCTGGGATTTGCTGAGAGTCGTAGAAAAAAATTTGCACATCAGAAAAGGGTTCCGAGGCTCCCGGATTAGAGCGCCGAGACGAGCTTAGTGTCGTTGATGGCAAAAACAATTCTCCTCCCGATTCTCGAGACTTTTTCCTACCCGCAGTAACTGAAGGGGCGGCGGCGGTGGCGGCAGCCTCGTCACGGACGTCGACGGCTGCCTAGTCGATCCTCGCCGCCTCTTATCTCGCCGTACACATGTCACATACATCCACACGCATGAGGAGTCAGACCCAGTTCACTTGCACTTTTATGGAGATGTATGTGGGTTGTTTTTTTTTTTTTTCTCTCCCAGTTTCCCTCCAGGCTGTTTGATCAGTTCCGGGGCTCTACGCTCAGTCTGCTACTGGGGATGTGGATTGGCGGGGGGAGGGGGAGTGGACGTTTGAATGGAAAATACTGGCGCCTGTACATCCTGATGCAAACCGAGCCCCCCCGCTGGAGTCGGTTTTAAAGGGCTAGCGCGTCTGAATTTCACCCACTTCCCCATTTCCTAACGCGGCGTGGAGGCTCTGCCGACTTTGTCTAATCCACACGTCCGCCCTGAGGATCCGCGGAGGGAAGGAATCCCACAGCCTGCCCACGGCACGGAACCGACCCCACCGTAAATAAAAACCACAACAGTGACACAGAAAAACGGTGCCACACAAACATGAAGTGGTATATTTTTCGTAAGTTACTGACTTTTTTTTCCCCCAGCTTGATTCCGAGGTCACTGTAGGTTTCTACGAAGGATTTTTTTTTTTTTAGAACTGTTTTATGGATCGATATCAGAAATATCACCAGAAGCTACGAGTTGCTACTAGCAAGTTGGTGGGAGGTCAATATGGTGAATAATTGGGTTAACTCTTCCTTTCATGAAAACATCTTAGCTGTCCAACATGTGAAAATAAACTAACAAAAATCCGTCACAGTCACACAAACTTCAGATTTCAAGTGGACTTTAATATCTAGCGGACTCCTCCTTCCTTCCCAGTGAAAAGAAAAACCTCCAGTGTTGCAGCATCCACGCTAATCTCTTTAGTAGTAGCAGCCAAGCTAGCACTCCATTTCAGCTTCCTTTCGTCACAAGTGAAAAGGAAGATGATCGGAAAGCAAATTCCCGACGCTGACGGCAAACACAGCCTGTGGGAGGTCGGCAAGACGGATCAGTGTGCTGTTTTCTGGCTATTTCAAGTGTTCTTCCCTTTTAAAATATGTCCCCCCGTTCCTCCCCCCCCCTCTCCCCCAACAATTTCAGGAAACCTAAAGCTGGACCTGTACATTCAGCAGGAAACAGGCAGTTTTTTCTTCCACGTGGACCGAGCCGTGCAGAAGTGTTCTCACCGTGACTTTGTGCTGCCCGGTGAGGTTGGGCCACTCGCACAGCAGCTGGCTCTCCGACAGGGTGAGGACGCAGGGGGTCTCTCCGATCAGCACCGTGTAGTTGAGCCGGTTGTTGCCCGGAGCCGCCGGGATCAGGTTTCGGCCCTGGAGATCAGAGAAAAGAGAGTGGAGATCAGTGCCACGCCCCCTGCTGGTTGAGACAGTGGGACGCGCCGACGGCTGTTTTTTTTTTTTTCTTTTTTTTTCTTTCCGATCCCGCCGCCGGTGAGCCGCTCGCTCGACCGCGAACCCACAACCCAGTAAACACACATCAGGCTCCTGCTCACACACACGCACAGTTGCGATTGGCGCCGCACATGGAGCCTCACGCTGCAACACAATCTCAGACCGACGCTCAGAGAGCCTCGGATAAATGTTTTTTGTTTTTTTTTTCCCCGCACTCCGACACTTCAGATGGGAAATTAATTGCGCGGCGAGCGAGAAAAACTCAACCCCCCGCCCCCCTCCCACCACACCCCACCACCCCTCCTCACCCTCCTTCACCTAAATTGCATTTTTGTCCATCTCATCAGGCTCCGAATGGATCGGCAGCTCCGGAGACGAGCCAAGCAGGAGATTTGGCAATTACTGAAAGGCTCCGTGCTAATAAATTATCATTTAAGAAACAAATTACGGCGGTTGCGCCGCTTTCAATCTCTTCACGGAAACAAGGGTGCGTGACGCCGCCGCCGCTGCGATGTCTGCGATGAGACGGCGACGAGATAAAAGCGCAGGACTGGATTAAATGCAAAACAGCGGCATGTTTTTGTTTCTCGATTTGGAGCAGAGAGAAGGGAGTGTTTTTTTTTATCGCCAGAGTTTCCATGGAACGTCAGGTAAATTTTCCGATTAAACTTTTGAAAGTTTGCATGAAAAGAAACAAAAGACAAAAATGAACAGAAATCGAGGGCCGTGAATCCGTGAAGAAGACTGGAGAGAGGATTTCAGGAATGACTGCGGTGTTCATTCCTGTTGGTTAGCAGGTGGTGGCCAATAGGAACGCTGCTCTTAGACCGGGGACAAGCTGTTGTGTTAATCCAAAGCTTTATTAAAAAAATCAACTCGACGTCGAACATTTATTCAAGGCTTTAAAAACTGTCGTCGCATTTGTTATTCGCACTGGCACCCTTCCAGTGCACTTCCAGTTAACATTAGCACGAGTGCGCTTCCAGTTAGCGTTAGCACTTGTATTTCATTCGGATTGCACCGTGTCTCTCTGGCTGGAAGGAAAACAAACATTTCAGGTGAGCTCCACGAGATGACACACGCACGGCTCAGAAAATTGCCAATTAATTTCATACACTTATGCCCAATCACCGTTAATGAAAATGAAAGCCGGGCTAATCCGAACCTCCTGGACTGGTGTGCCGCGGCACCAAACCTTCCAGCACCAAGAAATTAATCACACAAATTGAGAGGACTGTTATTTAAGTGAGCCGGAGGCTGCAGAGGCAGAGGAGGAAGAGGAGGAAGAGGAGGGTGAGGAAGAAGAGTTCAGTGGTCAAAAGAACTTTTTTTTTTCCTCTTTTTTTTTTTTCATATTTGCTACCGAAGGTAAGAAATTGGCCTTGGAAGGTGCTCATGGCAGCTTTCAGCTTTCAATTATGAATTTGCGAGAACATTTTTTTTTCTCTCCTAAAACCCCTCCAAGAAACCTTGTAAACACATTTTCCAGCTTTCTGTCTCTTTCACCTTCTTGCGTGAGAGATGTCAGTGAATGAGCGCGGCGGCCGCCGCGTACGTGGGCTCTGCCATTATTAATACCAGGCAGGTTCGATATGTTTGAGCCTCTCTAAGTCAAAGCTGAATGCAGAGAAAACCTTGGGTGGAAAAAAAAAAAAAAAAAAAAAAAAAAAACACCCAGCCATGCCCGAGATCTCGCTCTTCAAATGAAAAATGTAGAATGTGCTCACATTTTTTTTTTTTTTCCGCTCTCGCTGCTCCGCTGTCGGACTCTTAATAAAGCAGATAATGTGGATATTACCTGCGGCTCCAAAACGCATTATTAGCGCGCAAGGTTAGCGTCGAAATGAAAAGAGTTCTTTTCACTGGAAGCACATTCCATTTATCAGGGGTCAAGCGATCCTGTGGGAGTTCTGCGGAATGTTTACAGCTTTCTGTTTTGTAACGTGGAGCGAAAAAAAAAGAAAAAGAAATTGTCTGATATCCTCGGCTTTGACGAAAAGCTGTGGGCGGGGAAACTTGCAAATTGCTTTCAGCAAATGTAGCTGGACTGCGGCCAATCAGATCTAGGAGATCTGGGGGAGTTTAACAGGTAAATTAGTGGGGGCAAAAGCAGATTCTCATGGCCCAGCCCTGTTTGGAGTGCTGAGCCAATGACATCAGTTCTTATCATTCACCTGATGTTACAAAAGCTGCAATAATCTTTAAGCTCAAGCTCCAGAAACGGAGAAATGTTGATTGGGAAGACTGGCCAATGAGCAGGCCTGACTCTGGTGCCTGTGGTACGCAAGAGAACAAATGCTATAAGCAAACAGGCACGGTTTACTTTATCTTCTTAATATATCATTTGAACAAATCAAAACATGGGGAGGGAAAACTAGCTTGACGCTGAACGATTCGGGGAAAAAAAAAACAGCTCGGGTGATGTTTTTTTCTTTTCCTTCTTCTTCTTCTTCTCCTTCATCTTCTTACACCAGGTGGGTTGCGAGGAGGCTCCATTCACTGTCGGCTGCCTTCTTCACTCCTGCCGCCTATAAGCTCTCTGACGGCTCTGCACTTAAGACTTTTCATCTCCGCCGCTGCATTGAAGAACAAATCCCTGACGAGTTGGAGGGTGTTTACAAAGCTGGCTCTCTGGATAAGTCGTGCTACTGACTAAAGCAGTTCGCCAGCGTAAAAAAGAAAAAAAAAAAAAAAGAAAAAAACCCAGATAAGAGCAGTGATGAAATAAACTGAAATGCAGAGGCAGGTAGCGGACAGGCGGAGGGTAGAAAAAAAGAGAAGAAGAAATGAGTTTTTTTCTTCTTTCTTTGCCTTTCTACCAACCTTGAGGATGAGTGGCGACGTGGGCTTGAGCTCCAGGATGCCGGACGGACTCAGCGGCTCGAAGACGGGGTCGGGGTAGTAGCTGAAGGTCTCGTTGACCACCACCAGGGCGTTGACGTTGTCCATGTAGAAGCCGATCTCGTCGGGACCCGTGCCCGTCTCGGAGAATCCCAGCTCCGAGTCGGCCACCGACGGCGCCAGGCACACCATCACCGAGTTGTTGTACACCGTGCAGTTCTAGAGAGAGATGTGTGTGTGTGTGGGGGGGGGGGGGGGGGGGGGAGACAGGTGTTGGGATGGAAAGACAGGTTTTTTTTAAAAAAAAAATTCCGCAATCACGATCTGCGGCTGGGAAGCGAAAGATTACGTGGAGGGTTGAGAAAAGGCCACGTTTTCAGAATCCCGGGTATAATAATGTGGCAGCTTTTAATTTCCGGCGCCGTATAAGAGATCCGATGGCTATAATGGCGCTGCTTTTGTGAGTCCACGCGCCGCGGCGCGGCCGAGCGCCATTATACATATTGGAAATGCAAATCGGCCACTAATTTATGCTCGACACTTATTAAAGGCCAAAGTGGCGGCTGCCCTTGCTTGTACCTCCGAATGTTTTACATCCACGGCGCCGTACATTTCCGATGTTTCTGGCCAACGCTTTTAACGTGCAGGTCTCAACCCCGAAGGGACATTTCAAACTTTGGAAAGTTTGCCGTTGAAGCTGAACGCTCTGCAGTTCTAACCAGCTTTCCTACGCTCGGGTTATATTTATTTGCGCAGCCATTGATTGTTTTTAACAAAGTGCTTTGGCCGGGAAATCAAAACGCACTTAAGAAGACAAAGGAAAGACCCGCAACACCCGGTTCAATCTTGACCCCAAATTGTCCAAAAGATGTGAGTGGACGTTTTGTCTGACGGGGCAGCGAGAGACAAGGCTCAGCGGGGCCACCTGCAGGCGGGCCTGAAAAAAGTCTACTGGGAGAAATTGCAGAACAGTATCCTTGGAAGCGGCTGTCACTTACATATTACTAATGATTGGCGGCACATAATGGAGCTGGAACAACCGTCAGCAGGGTCCTCTAAGTGTGAGGACTGCGTGGGACGTGCTGTTGTGTGGGCTGTTTGCCACGATTAAAAAAAAAGAAAAAAAACACAGCTTTATCCGTCCACCAAAGGGCTTCTGTATTGTTTCGACTTAAGTTCTTCACCGTGACGACTGAAGAGCCTCAACCGACTCAACTGACAAAGTGCTTTGTGAACATTATCTATAGAATTGACGAAACGTTTCAACCTTTTCAGAGGGGAGTTTTTTTTTTTTTTTTTAGGCTCTTTTTTGCACAGCGCCGTCTCTTTGTTTGTCTCTTTCACTCATCGACCCAAACACTGGTGCAGCGCGGTGACAGCTGAAAAGCTCCGCGGCTTCGTGTAGCGTCGCACGTCTGAATGCGAGGAACGCTTGCAGACAGCCTTCGCCCTGACGCCTACGACCAAGCGCATTGCTCTGGCTCTGTACCTGCTGCCCGCTTGCATAAACCCTTGTCTTGTCTGGATGCAAACTGTGTAACCCTAACCCTCCCACACCCACAACCCCCCTCCCCGCCTTCCCTCCAGTGCGGATGTTGGGCACTCACGTGGAAGGATTCGGCCTGTCCGTACTTGGCCCTGATCTTTGGCTCGCGGATGGTGGCCAGGTTGGTACCGCTCACGGTCAACAGAGTCCCGCCACTGCAATGGAGGGAGGGTGGCAGAAGCAGACAGAAGAGTTAGCAAGGCAGAGGAGATTAAAGGCAGAGGCACAGCCGCTGGTTTAACTTTAATGTCCTGAGTGTGGAAAAAAAACCCTTGTGGTACATAGTAAATATATTTGTTAGTAAATAGTAAATAGTACATAGTTTCAAGGTTCAGTGTGTAAGATTTGACCTGGTTTACTATTTTTATATTGGCGAAAGCTTAATATACTACCAATAAATACATTAGTAAAAGGGTATACTCGCAGTACAATACAATTCATTTGTTTTTCCTACACAAAGAACTGTTTTTATTTACTATGTGTATATATATATATATATATATGTATATACATATATGAATGTACATAGCGCAAAGGTCTTGCTCCCAGATAGCTGTCATCTTGCACCGCCACATTTGACAGTGCGTTTCGTATTTGGATTGAACACTCGCGCAACAAAGATTGCGCAACAAATAAAGCAACAAAGATGGTGGACTAGTTGTCCACTGTAGTCCACTGGCAAGCCTGGGAGAGGGAGGGTGAAAGGGTGAGCGCTACAATCTAAAATGTAACCACTTGATGTCACTGTTCCAACTCAAAATCTCCAAATATTACACAATTAACCTTTAAAAGAGTCGACAATTATGGCTGATATTCTCCAAGGTCTTTCTCAACTGAAACTAGAGTCAGCCAGGGAGAACGTGAACAGAAAAACTGCATAAGGCGCTGGTTGGTACCAGGGTTACCAATGAGGGAATCTGACCCGTACACACTGGGCTGAAAGGTTTAACCGCATGGGAGGACTCCACCGACGCAGGCATTGAGACTTATCTTCAGTTATTCAACCAAGAAATACATATTTGCCGGGCGGAAAATGAAAGTTTAATATGCATGAAAACACAGTGGTAAATATCTGGTTGCAATGAACCAGTAAAGGTCATTTGACTGAAAATATGGCTAAAAGTCAGAAAAAAAGGTGCAAAGGTAGAACCGTCAACTCGGTGGGGACATTCCACGACAGCTGCTTTCGTATCTGGGACAAAGACAGACGGGGAAAAATTAGCAAAATTCAAAACAACCTTCATGCCGATTTCAAGCCCGCCGACGTCTCGTCGCTGGAAAACCTCAAGAAGACTTCACTGTTTTACCTTTAGCCGAGCATGGCTTGTGACTATTAGGGTTTTTACTTCCGTTGACGACGCCACAATAAAAAGGCGGCCATTGTCGGGAAACTGTCATGACGTCGCTGGAAGCAGTAAAAGCTGCTTTCTCCGCCTGTGACTCCCTCAAAGACTCCAGCCGTCTCGAGGCCCTACTTTGTTCTGCTGTGGCAGAAGCCAACTTCTCAGCGCTCTACACTGTTTTCTCCCGGGAGATCACTTTCAATCTCTGCAGCATAGGTTACACCGTGTACTTGGAAGAAGAAAAAAATAAAATGAAAAAAAAAAAAGCTTATTAGATTCCCCGTCGTGCGTCTTTCTGCAGGTTTTCTTGCTGCCTGGGGGAACATTTCGCTGCACTCGTTTCACGCCGCTGTCAAGAAATAAGAAGACTAAGATGAAACCTTGTGCATCTTGGAAAAGGGAAGTCATAAACAATGCGCGGCTCCCCTCATGCTCATTGGACGTTAAAGCCTTTTTTTAAAAAAAAAAAAAACACAAAAAAATAAAACATGCAGTCGGCAATCAATGGGTATTTTTAGCCTCGCTGGAGTTTGTAGTTGAGGCGCTCGCAGCCGATACCCTCGATTATTTCAGATCGCTCCAAACAGGGAGTCTGACTTCTCTGCAGGCACCTGGAGGGTTTGATATTGAAACCCCCTTTTCTCCTCAGGAATCGACACCTGTACGGAGGAGCGTCTTTAAGATTTATAATATCACTCACTGTGGCGCATTCGTCGGAAAAAAAATGTCTCCCTGCAGGAGGCTTAGAGTCCCAAAAGTTCATGCGGAGGGCAAGTCATCAGACCAAACACCCACCTGATTAAAACCACGTCATGAAAACACTCCATTCTGATCAAACTAGAATCAGAAATTTCGATTGGAGGAGGAGGAGGATCTTTCTTTGGTCTCAGAGGTTCAAAAGAAGTGCAAACGAAAAACAAAAAGCTTGATTGGTCCGGCTAAAATCTCTATTTTCTATTGTACACTTGCGTGACTGATCGTGTGGTCATGCAGCAAAGAGGCTATGTCGTGGTGCACGGCATATGAGGAACCCACAAGTCAATGTGAAAACGGGACAATCTGATCCCTCAGTTTGAAACAATTCAATCAGACGCACCTCCTGTCCAGTCCTGCCAGTTTTTTTTTGTTGAATCGCCAGCACCCTTTGTAGGGTCAAAATATTTCAAAGCCCCACCAACAGTTACTAAAACGGTCAGCGGACGAGCTAAAGCACAGAGAAGCCGACCCCAAAGAAACCGCAGCTCTTTGCCTTTATCCCCCGACTTCTTATCAACCATTCTACTGAGCTCCTTCACTAATGCTCAAATGAAAAAGTTATGGACCTGACAAAAAGGGGGGTGGAAAAAAAAAAACCCAAAACTGTTCTGCCAGGGAGTCTTTTCATCACTTTCACCTCAGCGGCGGCACGTCGAGGGGTAGCGACTACATCAATCACCCGCCGCATCTAAAATTCAGGGATTACGAGGCGCCGGCTCCAGCTGACAACCTTTTCTGTCTCTACACCAATAAAGCTTAAGGTCTGGCAGGATATACCGGCGTCCACTCCTTCCCCCTCCTCCCACTCCCCACCCTGGGATGGTTCCTGCAGCGGTCTCAGTCCATAAATCCATGAGGGTTCCAGTGCCACCTGGCAGCACGAGTCGGGCAACTGATCCAGGCAACCCATCTGAAGGGTATTAAAGGGTCATAAAAGCAGGATGAGGTGTAAAAAGTCATTTTTGGAGTATTAAATGGACGGGCCGGGGTCTTGGCCAAACCTCTGGTTGACAGTTGGAAGAATCCCTGACGGAACCGAGCAGATCGTTCCTTTCTGGTTGAAATGATCTGAAAAGTCCCCCCAGACACCCACCCCTGAAAAAATAAAACCTTCTTTTGGTTGATATCTGGATCTGGCTCATCCTAGACACTTATCTCTACATCAGATCCAGGAGGAAGTGGAGACACAGGAGATACACATTGTTATCTTGGTATAGACAAAGGAAAAGGCAAGGAGAATTTTCTTTTCTTTTCTTTCTTTTTTTTTTTTTTTTCGTTACAAAAAGTACCTTATCTGTAAAATGAAATGGAGGAATCAAGGCAGCAGTAGGCACAGAAAGTTCATCTCTTTGTCTTCCTATCTGTCCAAAGTCTATTCTGACTGTATCCTCCACAGCACTTTCTCACCAGTTTTCTTTTTGAAGAAAAAAAACTCCCAAAAAACGAAAGCGCCACAGTGGGGATTTAATGTTAGTGTGATATAATTGAAAATGGGCAAGTGCCATGATAAAATTGTGCCATGATGTGGTGAAATAAATTTTGTACAAATTAAAAAATATATATATTTATATATAAAAATCTGCTGTTGTGCTGCAGAGTCTAATTACCGCTGGAAAGTTGGAGTTGCAAACTCGCCGTTTCTGACTTCGTTCGACTTAAGATGCTAATTGTTGGACAGCTTCACTTGGATTTTAATTTTATTTTTTTCCCCAGTAGTTGTTGCGACTGCCATGATTAATTAACTAGACTTGTGTCTAGATAATTAACAACCTCTTTTTTTTTTTTTTTTTTTTTTTTGGGTACGACGCATTTAAATTGCGCCGCTCTGATTGTTTTTCTTGAGAGGCGCTAACAAAAGAAGCAAAGCGACCGTCACCACTTCATCACTGCGCTGCTAACGAGGGAGACCAGGACGGTGACAAGACAACGCTTTTTGAAGATTTAATTGCCCAAAACGCATCAGGGGACTCGCGAGGCTTTGCTTCCACTCCTCTTCCTCCTCCTGCTTTCTCCTGAATTCCTCCTCACCTTGACGTATATTTGCTCCGAGTCTCCTCGTCCCTGCAGCAGCAGCTCCTCTTTCTTTGTCTGAGTGAGTCTCTTTAGTTCAGGTACGTGCTTCAGGGAAGCCAAAGCAACGCAATCCATACATCTGAATGTCATCACGCTAAGACTTTGGAGGTTCAGGATCAGGCAGCGTTCTATTCCGCAGTTCTTTCCATTAGCCTTGATTTTTTTAAATTAATTTGCTTGACAAAATATCCAAATGCCACACATGCTAACAACAAAATCCTATTGGACTGCTAGCCGCCGTCAACTCTCAATCTGTTTCCTGACGTGGGTCTTTAATGAAGACAGATAGTCCTGAGATAGAGGCATTAGTGGAGTTCTTAAAAAAAATATTAGGACCATAGTGCCCTGTTTTATTTCCTCAGGGGGGTTTGGAGAAGATCCAGTTATTAAAAAAAAGAAAAAAAAAAGATGACACAGGAATGTAGAAGATGGAGTCTGTAACTTTTGTTCCTGCCTGAAAGTCTTCCCCGAGTGTCCCTGGTGAGCACTCCTGACTGATTTATTTCTGAAGTGCTCTATCTTCCTCCTAAATGAAAAAATCCTCGTCTGTGCAGAGAAAGACACCACCTCCTCCCGTCTGCACCACTACCATCCACTATTTCCATAATCACCCATCACGTCATTGCACAGAGCTTTGCAACTTTGCATGCTAGATGTGAACCGGACGTGCGACCAAAACAAAGCGGCTCCCTGCAGTCTCCCGTGCAGCAGCAGCGCCTTCAAACCCCTCGCTGGCGCAGGTTTTTGAGAGGCTTTCTTCCTCCGACACCAAGATTCTTTTTTCCCTGCAGGAAACGGCTGCATCCATCTCCACCTACACCTGCATTTCCCTCTGCTGACATCTTGACTCGGGTTAAGAAAAAAAAAAAAATCACTTCACACGAGCAAGCAAAACTTGATTTTAACAAAAGGGGTAAAGTGTTTATAGAATTGTTTGTCAAGGGGTTACATTTTCTAAATGTCACTCAACAAATGTTCATCATTACTGAGTGTGATGCTGAGCTGCAGACAGACAGACAGACAAACAGATAGATAGATAGATAGATAGATAGATACCTGGCGATGCTCCAGTCGGGCTCGATCTTCAGGACGGTCGGGTCCTCGGTGTAGTTGAACTTCACCTCCGGGTTCCTGAGCTCGGCGTCGTCGATGTCCACCAGCACCGACGAGCTCCCCGCCACCAGGCCGGCCGGCGTGATGCACACGATCTCGCGAGCGTTCCTCCTGGAAGAGAATCACTTGTCAGTTTTCCTCTCTCTCTGATGGAACCGCTGACTGTATGAAAAGAGGTGGCAGAGCCTGATTTTCTACGGTTTGGCCAGCAGGGGCCGCCAAAGTTGGTTGCAAAAGGGCTTGAAATGACCGGCTGTCAATACGGACAGGACCAGCACATTTTGCACTGTGAAATCTGGTTAAATTTCACGGTGCAAAAAAACAAAAAAAACAAAAAACAAAACATGAAACAGGTTTTAATGTCCATTGTGCCTGATATGGTAAAAATGACCATAAAATTGAGGGCGAGGCAAAGATTTAGTAGCCAACAGTAGACGTCACGATGTCTCCGCCCATCTTAAAACTTCAGATCTGGGTAAGAGGCAGAAGGCGTTTTTTTGTTTTTTTTTTTGCTGAAGGCAGATTTTTTTTTTTCTTCTTGCACCTAAAGGGACAGAATGGGGCTCGACAATGCAACACAAAAGAGAGCCGAGTCTGAATTCTAATAATAATGATTATAATAATAAGGAGCCGCTCATTACTCGCCACCGCCGCCACCGCTGTGGCGTTCCTTAAACAGCGAGGTCCGAGCTGCGCCGCCGACACACTTAATGACTCGCTCATTGTGCCTGTGATTACCAGCCTGTAGCCTGCAAAGCCAATTATTCTCACTCTCAGAAACCGTATTGTCGCCGACTTATTCGATTAGAAAAAGCTCCGGCGCACTTCAGTCGGCCGCAGAAATGAGGGAAAAAAGTCCAGCCGTCGCTTCAGACGGCGCCTGCTGACATGTTTGTGACGCCTCGTGATGTCACAAAGGGCAACGGTCAGCGAGCGCAGGTCCAACAAAAGCATCGGCTTTGGCAGTGGGGGCGCTGTAAACACCGGGCTAACTCTGCTGCTTCCTGAAGATCCAGGAAGGTTTTTTTTTAATAAAATCGTGCTAATTATTTCTACCCACCTGCTTAACTGGCTGCATTGACACGAGTGGCTTTAAACAGATCATTTTATTTCTCGCCAAATAAAACGAAGAATGAAACTGAAGAATAATTCTCCACTCCTGCAGACTCTAAAATAACAACAACTCCATTTGAAAATGACTGATGCACCTTTGCACCACTGTGTTTGTTTTGTTCCTTACGCAAATGTGTGCATGCGCGCACGTGGATCTGCGTGCATTGCGCGCGCGTGTGTGTGTGTGTGTGTGTGTGTGTGTGTGTGTGTGTGTGTGTGTGTGTGTGTGTGCTTGTGTATCGGAGGGTGGAGAAAACAAAACAGATCCGAGGCGTAAAAAAGTTGCATTTAATGAAGTTTAGTGCTGCTTTGATTGATGCACTGATGAGAATCCAGAGCGCCAACAGTGGGAGGAAAACTGTGTCTCTCCCTCTGTGTGTGTGTGTGTGTGTGTGTGTGTGTGTGTGTGTGTGTTTGTGTGTGCGCGTACAATTGTGTTTGTGGGTCCATACTTTCATGTCCCATCGGCAAAAAGCTTTTCCAACAGCAGCGTGTTGAGTGCAGCGGCTCCCCGGCAGCTACATTATCTGGAATGTATTTAGCACAGTTGAGTGGTGGCTGCTTATCTGGGCCATGACTTCACAGGAGTGATGTGCGTGTGTGTGTATCTGTGTGTGTGTGTGTGTCTGTGTGAACTTTGATGTCGCGCTGCAAACTCCATTGTGCCTCCGCCACCACCAGACGAAACGGGGGTTCGCAGAGAGAGATTTGACCGGATCCGAAGCCGCTCTCGATCTGCCACCGCCGCCCCTCCCACAAAGACAACAACGGGTGACACCCACGCACACACACAAATACACACACTGGGAGTGACGGATCAAGTCGGAGCGGAGGTGAGCAGGCGGGATTACAGCGAGGAGGCTGCGGCGACATCAAAGCTACTGCAGATTAGCCGCCGGGAGGCTAATCCACACGTTTGACACGCCGGCAGCAGCGACTGCGGCGATGGCACAGTGATGACGATGATGATGATGATGATGATGATTTTTTTTTTCGTTTAACACACTCTAGATAAAGAAACACCGCGTGCAAACACCGTGCAGGACACGTGCACAGACAGCGGCTCCACCTGTCACACTGATTACACGCTCGCGTGTGCATGAAATGCGTCTGTGATAATGGAATTCTTGACCGCGCACACTCTTGGAGCAAGTCGCGTTTGTTTATGCTCGTTCGGCTCCCTCTCGCCGTCGCTAGCGACGTCGGCGCTACAATGTTTCCAGCGCGATGATGACGATCCAGCAAGGTTCGAAGACGCATGTCGCACATGGGTGAGACTGCTCATAAGCTGTAGTTAGCTTCTGCGGAGTCCCATTTTTACAAACAAAGTCTTGGATCGATTGTATTTTAATTGATTTGTAAAATAAAATAAACTGAACTGTTTCTCTTTTAATGGGAATGATGCAAGTAACCAAGAAAAAACAAAAAACAAAACAAGATTTAAAAAAGTTGCTCACTTTTTAAAGTAGCACGGCTGCTGTCCGATGCTAACGGAGACGTAGCTGCCAGCGTTCAGGTAGCTTCCCTCGATGGTGATTCTGGTGCCGCCGGATATTGGACCCTGAGACGGCTGGATGCGGGTGAAGAAGGGAGTCTGGAGGAGGGAACAGATGGGAAGAGGTGCAGGTTTTGTAGATTTAGAGACGTAAAACGAATAAAAATGATTCCTTTCGCGTCTTTAGCCGTAGCAAAACGTCTTTGCGGTCCGCGGAATTTGTCGTTTTTACGTTGAAAGTTACGATGCCGTCGCAGTTCTTACCACGAAGGTGAAGGGCCGGGGCGACAAGGCCCTGTAGTCGTTCACGCAGTCCCTCACACACACCTCCACCTGGGCCTCCTGCACCCGGAAGTTGGTGGCGTCGTTGAGCAAACACACAATCCTGAGGAGCAGACGGACAGTCGGAGGGGAAGAGAGTGAGGAGAGTGAGGAGAGGTCGGGCAGGTTTTACACAATTTTTGAGTGCAGACTGAACTGGATTGAGACGTCGATCAAAGCAAATCATTGACAAAAGAAAACTTAAATTCAGGATGGACACTATCCATATTTCTTTAATGGGAGCCTCTGGCAGCATCCAACAGTCAGTCTGTCTGGTTGGTTTATTGGTTAATATCCTTCAAAACATCAACAGTATTTCCTGATGAATGCTTTTTTTTTGTTGTTGCTTAAATTGGGAAACATCAACACGACAAAATAGAATTCACAATTACGCGACAAAGAACCAGAAGACAACAAACAACTGATTGTTCATATTAAAACAGCAAACAACTCTTTGTCGTCTGCTCTGAGTTACGAACACAGTTGCAGTGTGTCAAGCTCTCTCACACACACACACACACACACACACACACACACACACACACACACACACACAATAGGAAAATGGGTAAGATGTGGAAAAATTGTGCAAACATTACATGTGACATATTTGCGGCAGCGCGGAAATACGACAATGATAATGTGTGAAATAACCTCTGCGTGTGTGCGTGTGTGCGTGTGTTTGCATGCGTGCTATATTTGAATAGCGACGCCCGCACTTCCACACGCCTGCTCTCCCCGCTAAGTGCCCTGCGGAGAGATTGTTTGATCTGAGTGAACCCAATCCGTCAGCCGGGTTGGACCCCGCGGAGGAGTAAATGTCAGGACGGAGGGATGAAAGAACTTTAGACGGCGAGTAATGGAGGAAAAGACGAAGATGGAATTTACATACCTGCACAGATGGGGGGTAAAAAAAAAAAAAAAAGATGTATTGATACAAGAAAAAGACGCGCTATCGCTGCAGAGGTTTTTTTTTTTTCTGTTTGTATTTTGTTGTATTTTGTGTTTCCCTGTTTGAAAACAGTTGGGCGCAGAGTGCACGGACCCTGCAAGGCTTTCGTCGCCCCCTGCTGGCACCTCCCCCCTCCCCCCGGGCCCCGCACGGACCCCGCACGGACCCACCTCTCTGCGCTGACGTACTCCTCCTCCACCGGCACGCAGGGCACCTTCCCCAACCTGACCCCCATCTGGATGTCCCGGAACTGCAGGCCCAAGTTCTCCCCCAGGATGGTGACTCTGGTTCCCCCCTGCCGAGGGCCCGTCTCTGGGAACAACTGGAGGAGGAGGAGAAGGAGGAGGAGAAGGAGGAAGAGTGAGATGCAGAACGTTGTTGACTATTGCAAATAAAAGCTTCCTCACACACATTCCAGGAGGCGCTTCCACACGCAGAGACACCCCGGGCAGCATCAGGTGATCATGTGATCAGGTTTGGCGGCGTCCTAATGAGGAAAAATCGGCGGAGCCGCCGCCGAACGAGCGATGACGAGGCAATGAAGAGAGGCTGAGAAGACATCTGGGAGCCGAGCGGCGAAATCTGGCGCGTTTAATTGAAACTTATTACTCCCGACTTGGTCTTCGCCTGCCGGCCGCAGCCTAACGGTGATTTATCTGTCCCGACGCTGGTGGCGAACGGGGACAGGTGCGCGGCGACAACAAGCAAAACCACGGTGACTGATGGACGGCGGCTGTCAGCGGGAAGGGCGGACACATGGTCCTGCTGCTGCAGCACCGGCGCAGGTCGAAAAACAGCGTCTCGAACGCCGTTTAAACTGTCGCCTGTCTGGTTCTCCTGCAGCAGCGGCGTGACCGCGAAGTCCAGACTTGACTAACAGGATGAGCCGGAAGGAGAAAGAACCAGGAAGTCCTGAACTGAAGCCCTGAATTTTTCGGCAGAGCGGAAAGTCTCTTTAGCAGATTCACCGGGGGGAAATGAGCTATAGGCTAGGCCCAAGTTTTTTCAACCTTTTTTGAGCTAACACACATTTTTTACATTGAAAAAGATCAAATAGCACACCACCAACGAAACAAATGATAAAATGACACGTTTTAGCCCAGTAATGACAATACAGTCTCTTAATTTCTGGGCCTGGGAGGAAAATAGGCTCACATTCCTGTCAAAGCACAAAAATGAAATGGGATTTATTTATTTATTTTTTTTTTGGAGCAATAAAGTGAAATTGGATAACTTTCCATGGCACACCTGACATTATCTCATGGTACACTCGTGTGCCGCAGCACAGTAGTTGAAAAACACTGGGTTAGGCTACTTGCCTCTGATTGGCCAAGACTCCTTACATCTATCCGTCGTCCTAACCCAATCAGAAGCAAGTATAATAATAATAATAATAATAACAATAATAACACTTTTAACTCAAGCATAAAAATACTTAAAATTCTAAATAATCAGACACAAAGTGTTTTTTTTTTGTTTTTTTTCTTTAAAAACACTTCCAGACTAAGTGGCTCCCAGCAGAGCCGCTGGTGTCCAAGCCTGGGGGCTCTACGGCTCCCCCTACAGATGTTCTGCCGCCCCCACACTGGGCTCCGTGTGGTTTCAGAGGAACGCAGCCGTGAAAACCAAGGAAAACATCTCGGTGCGCCAGGCGACCGACCGCCCAGCCCTGGGACATAAACCCTGGCTGAGCCACAGGACTGAGAGGCAACAGAAAAATGTACCGATGAAAAAAAAAGAAGAAAAAAAAAAAGAAAATGTTCGCCAAAACCGCCGCTGATGGGAACACTTTTCTTGGTACAACCATCACGCTGCAAAACCGACCGACGTGGGATTCAGGCACTTAAAGCGATTTCTCGGCGGCCACCCGCGACTTCTTTTGATGCGGACCTGCTGTTTGTGTCCAACCGTCTGCTTTTGAAGACGTCACGGTGCCTGAGTGTGGTCGCTCCTGAGGATTACACGGCTGCATCGAGATTTTTTTTTTCCTTCTTCCCAGGTGGTATAATCAAGTCTGACGAGGTAGCCGAGTGTTAGCTTCAAGTCCGCGGGTCATTACTTCGTCTGATCTCATCATGAGCAGCAGGAGGAACCTTCACACTCAACACCGACCGGTGATTCATGGGTTCTCAATCAGGCTAACATCCCAGAATCGTCGTTTACTCTCGGGCTCAGTCGCCCCTTCAAACTTTTTTGCTCTGGCTATTCGACTAAAGTTAGCGTGAAGGTGTGTTGATGAGCTCTATCGAGCATGCTAAAAGTTTTAAATATTAAAGGGGCAACAGCCAATACTTCCAAGTACCACATCAAGAGTAAAATTTGGTTTGGGATACAAATGAGACCCAATTGTTTTGAACATCTCGTTCTATTCGAGCAAAATTTATCATCGCTGGACCAGTTTAACACCTCGCCGACACCAAAATGTCATCTTCCGCAGAAAGTGGCTCGCCGTTGTGAAATGTCAGCGTGGCGTGAAAAGGGGAGGGAAAAAACAAACAACCGCAAAACAGGCGTTTAGACTGTGAGACTTTGTGCCATTGTGCGAACTAATTACCGGCTGAGGCCAAAGAGGCAGAGAGTCTGTTCCGGCAGTGACCCATTTGGCTTGTGCTCGGATTTTGAGGGCAAAAAAAAAAAAAAAAAAAAGAAAAAGAAAAGACGAAAAGAAAGAAAAATGGGACATTCGGCTCTGAAGAGGCTGGATAATGACACAGAAAATCAGACTTGATGGACGCCTGAACCTATTAATTAGATGAGCCAAGCTGTAATATTATAATCCAACAATGTGTATTTTTTTCCCTTCCCGACACGTAGAACTGACTCCGTGTGGCTGCTGCCTGGTCGGTGGTGCCTGACCGTTAATTACTGGCAACACTTAAGTCCTTTTTAACCTCTTGCTACCACCGCTTACATAAAGTTAGCTCAGCCGTACATGAAGCTCGAAATTGATGGCAACAACTGCCGATGTTCTCTTTGCATAATGTTGCTTTAATCACTTAGGGACCTCAGTTTCTTTCTAAGAGTTGTGGGAAGAAAAAAAATGAAATTACGTTTTGCTTAGAAGAAATACGTTGGCACTATGTTTGTTTGGCGGGCACAAAAAACAACACAAAAATCTTCTCTGTGGTGGTCAAAAACGCACTGGTGGTATTTTGTTGTGCATGCAGGCCCCGCAGGAGCTTCCTGTAGTTCAAATCCCCGACTTCATGTTGGATTCTGACGAATCGCTTAAAGTGCGTCACGGCTAGCGGACTAGCCTAAAGCCTAGCAGGATCTCCGCGGAGACTTGGGACGCAGTCGGGAGACTTGAAAGCAGGACAAGATCAGATAAGCGGCGCACCGCTGTGGAAGCGGACGCCAAAGGCTCGCTAATGGGACTTCAAGCGGCTTCTCAGACTCGTCGCCGCTGCGATTTAACACAACGATGCGGCATCGGAGCTCATCGCCGCGGCTGTCAAAAGTGGGGAATAGAGCCGAGTACGGACGCGTGAAAGGGAACCCAGTGTGGACTGACCAGCAGGGTGGTGTGATAGAGGGAGAAAATCAGCAAGGATAAAGAATTTTCATAAAAACACTAAACAAACAACCTAGAAAGTTACAAAACAGTCTGAGTCAGAGGCAATAGAAAACATTTATAAATATAAAGGGGAAAAAAAACAACTAGCTGGAGTCTCACTTGACTCACTGGTGTACATGCAAGGCTTCCTATTGGTTCGACACTGGATCAGTGTCCCCACCCTCCGTCAGCCTGCAGCTTCTTAGGACTGAGGCGAGTTAAACGGTTCACAGGCTGCCAGTTGCAACTAACCCCCTTCCTGTTTCTAGGTCCCGCCTCTTTCTCTTCAAACAGATGCTGATTGGTCTGCTCCTGATTGAATTTAAAAACACTTTCATCATCAAGAAGGACGCGCAAGCTAGCCGCTGCTATCGCCACCACTGGACGTTCCTCCTCAGCGGACTCTGATTGGTCCGTTCGCGATCCCGCTTCCTGAAAACGACCCGGACGGGAGCGCCTACGGATGTGCAAGATTTCAGGCGTTCATGCCACCGCTCAGGAGCCACCGTTTCACCTCTTCTACCTCGTTGCAACGGAAGACTGGCGAAAGCTCCCGCCTCTTTCTCGCCGTGTGCTCAGTTGTTTTTCCTTGTGTTTCTCACAGGCACAGTCGGTTCAAGTCGAGCAAAATTTCGTGAGAAATGTGGCAGCTGAAAGTGAAAAAAAAAAAAAAAAAAAAAAAACTTGTGGCCATGTTGTTGACTGAATGCAGCAGGGTTTTTTTTATACATTATTTAAGAGCCCTCAGCGTGAAAACGCTTAAATTTTAACGACACCCTGGTTGGCTCGCACTGCTTTGGAATTTGCAGCATTAAATCACTGACATATAGAATTTTTATTGATTTATCTATTCATCCCAGTCCCCTGCCCCCGTGTTTTGACAGCTCTTTCTGAATGGCCGTGGCCGGGGATCCGTCGGAGGCTGAGGCTGAGCGGCAGCAGTGGCGGCGTCGCTCTGGGGCTGCGGCGGCGTTTTATGCTGCAATTCTAACCACAAGTGGCCACATCAAATCCTCCATATTACAGCGGCGGTTTCCTAACAGCCTGTCATCCAGCCCTGCGCATTGTTTGCGTGTGTGTGTGTGTGTGTGTGTGTATGTGGCTGAGCGCTAACCAGAAGCACATGGTCCAGCTGCGGTTGCGAACTGGGAAAGTTCCACCGGCGGTTTTTTCAAGGGGGGAGTCTGGGAAAAATTCAATTTAGCGGAAATTTTTTTTATTTTTTTGAGTTGATTTTTTTTCCTGTTTTGCTTTTTTCTTCATTGTTTGTAAGGTTTTGATCAATTCGGTCGACCTCCGCGTCTTAAATTACGTCCTCTTTATTCGCTTCTGCCTTGTTTGCTCCTTGATGAGCGACAAACAGAACCGAAGCCGACGAGCGAATCTGTTCACCCGGTGCTGAACTTTCTCCCCTTCCCCCTTTTTTGCAATAACAAATAGAGAGAGAGAGAGAGGGGGGGGGGGGACAAAAAAAAAAGGGAAAACAACTACGAGACTCTCACAAGGACACACAAAATAAGCAGCCATGACTTGATGTAACAGGCGGCAACAGTAGCTGTTTCTGTGCCAAGGGCAGGCGGAAGGTCCCGACACGGCAGCGAGCCGTTAAAATAGGGCGGCTCTGATTGGCGGCTCGGGACACGCGGGGGCTTTTGCGACCGCGGGGGCGGTGGGGGGATGATGCAACGGGGCGCTAAGGTTCAGCCGCCTCGGAGCTCCGCAGGTGACATCGAGGCGGCGGCGGCGCTTGCCAACGGAGGGCGATGCTGAGCTCCGGTGGGAAAGATATATTTTGCTTTTTGGGCCTGTTGCCGACTGTGAATGAAGTCTTTAATTTTTAATGTGCGATGGCTCGCAGTTTGGTCGCATTTGAGCTTCGCACTGTATTCTAAGAGGCCAAGTGCAAACCCTCCTTTCAGTGTTTTTTTTTTTTTTTTTTTTTTTTTAAATTGCAAGTTCTTTTTGGAGGAAAAAAAATATGTGTTTATGTACATATTTGCAAGAAGTAATAAAGATTCTGGGCAAATGCAGCCAAACTCAGTCAGGATATTGTCCCTGAACCTCCATTTGCAACTAAGAACTCACCTTTTTTTTCCCCCATTTCTTATGGAGCCAATTTTGTGAAGAAACCTCAAGTAATATTCACAAAAATGTATCTTTCGGGAATAAAATGGATTCTGAAATTTGCAAAAACGGCCGTAGTTGATGGCCGTTACATTGCTTTATGGTTTTAATATCTTTAGCCAACTCGGCGTAAACGCACACAGTCTCACCAGCGACCTCGTTTAAAATACAGCACAAACAACTTGATGGGGGTGGGGGGGGGCAGGGGGGACGAACAGAACAAAAGGAAATAATTTAAACGGAGGTTGGGAAATGTTTCGACCAATCAGCGAGGGGGGGAGGGTTTAGGAGAAAGAGGCGGAGCCACATCCAGAGAAAAATAGCGGCGTAGACGACTCGTTTCCTTCCTCCGCTTCCTAATTGGCTCCGGTCTGTCGCCTCCTCCTGGCGTGAAACACAACTGACGCGTATGTGAAACGTTCCATCTGTCGCTCATTAAGCATTCACACGTTCCCCACCTTGGATATCTTGGGATGGGCGCAGCGGCTGTTCCCCGAGGAGGCGTGCATCCAGGCCCCGCCCTCCGCCAGCTGCAGCGCCAGGTTGGAGCTCCCGCCGCCGCCGGCAGCGCCGCCGCCGCCGCCGGTGCACTCCTGCCGGAGGGAGCACTTCCTGTCGTGGACGCACCAGCCGCACTCGAACCTGGGGTTGGCCTTCAGGCACATGCCGCAGCTGTCCCGCAGGGCTCTGCACTTGTAGAGGTGAGCTGGCGGAGCGGAGGACAAAAGAATCAGTCGGATCCTCGTTTTTTTAATATGCAAAACATGAGCAAATCTATTGTTGATGGAAACGGACGATGGAAATCAGCTATCAAGATAAAACCGCGTCTCGTTAGCGGTCGAAAAGTTTAATGGAAAATTTCACTTTTTGTAGCTTTTTCTGAGTAAAAAAAAAAAAACATGAACGATTTGTTTGTATATTTTCCTTGTTTTTCTTAAAAATTCTAAATATGAGGCATAACTGTTGGATGACAACATAGCTTTTTTTTTTAGGCTCAGATTCCAACTAACTCGCCGGCTAATGCAGCAAAACAACTGTTGCTTTTTCCAGGCAAAACCTGATTAATCAGATTCCAGCAGACATAATTTCATCTTCTTCTGTTATGGATGAACGTTTCAACTCTACAGAACTTTCTTTTCTTTTTTTTTTTGAAGCCAAACAGACAGTGTTGACTACACGAGCTAGCGTCATCTGTTCAAGCTAATACTGGACTTCAACGAAAGCCTCCCCTTTGGAACGTGCAAGTTGTAAAAAGTGTTGTTCTTCATCATGGTTAAAGCGAAGCAAGCTATTTCACACCCCATTAGTGGATCACATGCTAACCCAAGCAAGGCTGGCCAGCGCTGGCAGTCTGGCTCAAGTTACTTGAGTAAAAAAAAAAAAAAATATTGCAAAAAAAATTCTAATGGTAGCAAAATATATATCTGCATATATACATATATTTGCACGTTGGCAACAAACTATAGTAGAGAGCAGCGCGAATGTTAATCACTCATGCAACCGCTTAAAGCAGCGGGTGATTATTAGCGCTTAGAGTCCGTGACGGGGAGAAATAACTGTTTCCACTGATAAACACAAGAGGGAGAAGGGAAAAAAAAGAGTAAAAGGTGACCTCAAGGGATATAACAGAAAATTAATTTGACAGGTAATGTCTTCTAAAGGCGAGAGGGAGTTGATAATTTGCGTGTGTGTGTGTGTGAGTGTGTGCGGTTGGAGGAGACAGCGGAGAAGAAAAAAAAAATTACTTCAACTCTGCAGAGTGGAAAAAAGTCATTAAAAGTGGAGGAAGGAGGTAAACCCACCCACCCCCGAATAAACAGGCAGATGAATAAGTAATTAAGAGGTTCGACACCTGAATGTATGTGTGTGTGTGTTGTGTGTGTGTGTGTGTGTGTGTGTGTGGGGGGGGGGGGTTAATGAAAGCAGCTGCTACTGAGAATCATCGTGAGAATGGTAAGAGACGGCAAGGAAGCAAACAAAAAGCAGAGGGAATCAGGGGGAAGATGCCGGAGGAATAAAAGCTGAGGAGCAGATGCATTTCGAGTTTTCCAATTTCTTTTTCCAATCCCCACCCCCCCACCCCCGACCCCCCCCAAATTCTCAGCTGTTGTTGACCGCTGGACGACCTTTTGTTTTTCTTTTCTCGTCGCACCAGTCAGAGGCATCCAAAAAAACCAACGGAGGCAAAACTCATCAGAAGGTGGTGAAGGAAAAACAGCATGAGAGGGAATCTTCTCCACTTCCTCCTCCTCTACTTCCTCACCCTCTTCCTCACCCTCCTCAGCAGACAGACGGCAGCCGGACTTCAAAGACACAGCCCGTTTTTCTTTCTTTTCTCTCCGTCTTTTCCATCTGCCCGCCTTGGCCCCTTCGGCTTCGGCCCTAATCTGATTAGCCACGGATCTCGGCTTAAAAAGTAGCGCGCCGCTAATTAATCTGAGCCAAATGAATGATTTAATTAACATTAACATCTCCACTTTGCGGCGGGGCGCCGCCTGCGCTCGCAGACGGATAATGCGGCTCCGATTCGAAGAAGAAGAAGAAGAAGAAGAAGAAGAAGGAGAAGGAGGAGAAGGAGAAGGAGAGGAAGAAGAAGAATAGAAGAAGAAGAAAAAAGAGGCAGGGCCGGGACGGGGAGGGGAGGGATTACTGGCGGATGGAGTGAAAGAGGAGAAGAAAAGGACGGCCTTAATGAGATTTGTAGGAGTGAGGAGGGTTTTAAAGTGCACGTTTTGACAGTTTCAGACCTTTTGACACTGAGCGCCGCATGGGATTCATAATCCTAATAGGTTTTTCCCGAAGACGACACTTAAGCAACAATGAGCGTAATACATCGGCGGGAGGCTAATAGGGCTCGTTAGCTCGCGTGCTTCAGGAGTCGGTCAGCCGGATGGTGGGCCCGACTTTTTTGTCGGGAAGGCGGAGCCGGGAAGCCAAAGACCTTTAGGAGTTTTCACACTTGCGAGAAGTGTTGAAGTCCAACGTCACCGACGTCGCGCCTCAAAGGCTCATGTTGGGAGGAAGCAGCCCCGGGGCCCGTTGGGAGGGGGGGGGGAAGAAAAAAAAAGGTGTGCTCTCATTTTAGGTGTGAAAGTTTGCCTGATTTCTGGCTCATCCATCTTGAAGAAGTTGGATCTGAAGGGTGTTTAGCAGGTGTGGGAACCAATCAGGAGGGTTGAGGAGGAAGAGGTGGGTCAACTTTAGAGGTGAGAATAGGCAAAGACCTCGAGTGAGCTTCATCCATCTGCCGAACAGAACGCAGGTTTTGCAACTTGCAAACGTAGCAAACGTCCGCTGAGCAAAGCACTGCAGCACAGCGGGAATGATCTCATCCAAGTTCGAGAGATTTTCTGAGAGTCGCCTGATAAGTGACTTGGAAAGCAAAAGAAACCCAAAACAAACGTTGCATCCTCCACCCCCCGACTGAGAGACCCTCGAGACGCTTCTCATAGGAGCGGTATTAGCGCCAACAAATTGCATATTAACAACCATCCCATCAATCTTAGCTCGGGCCAAACGCTTTGCACCAATAAATAAATACCCAAATGGAATGTGGAGAATGACTCGACTGAGCGCCGAGTGGATTATTCACCAAATACGGGCCTCAGCCGAGTACTTATCTGATTAGAACTAGTCCTCCAATCCATTGTTCCGAATGAGAGTACCAGATCCATCTACTTGATTGCGCAGACATGCGATTATTTATTCTGTCGAGGGCTGGCGCTCAGCACACACGCCAGCGCTCTGGATGTTCTGAAAGTCCCCTCAGGAAGAGGCCAGCCAGCCGGGACCGGCAGAGAGGGAGGCCCGCGTCAGGAGGAGTGGGCTCGCAACCGAACAGCAGGCGGAAGAAGTGGGTCGGGGAGCGACGAGTGGCTGCTTTCCATCGGCAGCTGGCTGTCGGCTGGGTTTATCAGAAGCAGGTCAGAGGGAGTCAGAGGGCTAGCGGATAGCAGGCTGTCGAAAATATATATCGACGAGGGTGCAAAAATTTGGCAAAACTGTCGTACGAAACTTTTTTGTTTTTGCGGGGGGGGGGTTTGTACAAAAACCAAACATCAGAGAACGTTTAGGCAGCAGTAGCAAGACTTTAGTTGGTGTTCGGCACTCAAAAATAGTTACATTAGCCATGTGCTAGCACATTACTCATCTCTTTAAACCTAAAAAAACAAATTTGCTTTTGACAATTGAAAATTTCAAGGTGAAGTTGTGGCGCCCACTGTGTCTAATTACATTATTGCATGGCTACCTGCACTTGGAACCGCTGGCTTCTTCTCCCTGCGAACAAACAGTAGCGAAGGGACAGCGCTCGACGCTAACGAGCTAGAACAGCCTTCGCCGTCGCGTTTACGCAAAAACAAAAACAACTCAGTTGAAACACCAAAGAGCGCCACCGTCTGGCTGCTGTACTCCAGGCTTCCCTCATCACGTGTCACTGTCAACTTGTCCACCTCCCTCCAGTAAGAAGCCCTTTTTGCTGTATCTCAGGATTTTTCCAGCAGCTCCAGACGTTTCCAGGCTGCGTCGGGGATCTTTGTTGACGACAAATATCTCGCCAGCCGCGGCATTAAAACACACACACAGGAACACACACAGGAACACACACACACACACATACATTCAAAGTGTGCGACGCACTCCTGTGCGGACCTTGTATTATCCGGTGTAATGGCACGTTCTGAAGCCATTAGCCTCGGCCGCCCGATACATCACACTTGATAAAGAATTTTGGGACTGTTGGTAATTGTTTTCCACTTCATGCACAAACGGCCATTAAATAATAATAAATGTCGTCCCTTCCGTGTCGCCGTGTGCTTTTCTTTATCAGCCCACCATCCCCCTCCCCCAACCACCACCGCCGCCACACCCTGCATTTATCAACCTGTCGCCCGTCCGTCGCTCTTCCATCCTTTTTTTTTTTCCCCCTCCCTGCCTTTCACTCCTCTGAGCGTTGCACATTTGTTTATCCTCTTCTCTAATATCCGTCCCCATTAATTTCTGCCTCGGATGTTTTCTTTATTGCCGCCATCCTTCAATCACTCCCGAGCTCGAACTGACGAGCGTTTCATCCCCCCCCCCCCCCCCCCCGGAGACCAGAGAAGTGTTTTTTTTTAAATTTTTTAATAATTTTTTTCTACCTCCACCGCAGACGACGATGACGACGAGACACTTTCACCTCTCTCTCTTTTTTTTCCTTGACGGCTGTCAGAAGCAAAATTACAGATTTCTTGCGAGCAAGCGGGACGTGGTGAAAAAAAGATGTTTTCTTGAAGGAAAAAGCAGCTTTTTAGCTCTAACTGAGGCTTGAGACGTGGCAGGGGCTACCTTGGATGTTGGACGGGTTGTCGATGACGAAGGCGCCGTTCCACACCACGGAGAGGTCGACCGGGAGGTCGCTGATGTCGCCGCCCTCGTAGTCGTACTGAGGAGGGAAGAAGGAAAACAGACAATAAAACCACTGGGAAAGTGTTTATTCACAACGGATTCCATCTTGTTTGCGTGGCGATGCAGCCATAAATCCACATTCACTGAAACAGACACATTTCACAAATACACAATAACAGGTGGGTTACAGTCACAGTCCAGTGGAGGAGTGAATGAGGAAGGAAGGAGGGAAGGAAGGAGAGGAGAGGAGGGAAGAAGACAATAGAGAGGGTGAGGATGGGAGAGAGCGGGGGAGGCTGGATGGAAAGAAGTGAATAAAAGACGGCAGGAAAGCGGGGAGGAACTTATTCATGGCGGCGCGAGCTAAGTGGGCGGTCGAGGGTGAGGGAGAGCGGCGAGACGGGCGAGCGGCGCAAAGTGAAATTGGCATTTCCAATTTGCTCCCTGCCACACACAGGAAGTGATGGACGGGACTCCAGCACGGCCGCGTGGGCAACGAGGCTTGAGACACGGACACGCACGCACACGCACACGCACACGCGCACGCACACTCACACAACCACCTTTGCCGCCAGCGCTAACAGGCTCTGAACATATCCAAGGAGATAATAAGGAAGTCCGACATCTCCACAGAGTTCCGACAGCGCTGGGATCTCAGTGCGGCTCCAGGTTGGTCAGTCTGGGTTTTGAAACCTCAGCTCAGTTTAAAGGCACAGTCCGTGACTTCTTTTAATGGGAAAAAAATAAATGAAATAATTGTCACACAAATTAGCGTCACGTCATGTACAAATGGCTAACGGAAGCCTAAAGCAGAAACTGTGTTAAATCAGGCTGTATTATCGATTTATTATTGGTTTTATTACAACAAATAGTATTGTGCATTAACACTATTACTCATCATATGTCAATATATAATTTCAGCATTTTTTTTTGTATTCTGGATCTGGCCACCATAGCTGTGTTTACATGTCGGATGGCAAACCAGCTGTTGGTTAGATGCTTAGCTTGTTAGCCACCAGACTTACAAAGGAAAGAAGGAAAGTCAGCTGGTTAGTTTGATAGTTATTTTGCTGTAGTTCACTGGTGAACGGAAGGAAAGGACCAAAGTTGGACTAAAAGTAGCTGCAGCTGCAATGACGGGTTTACTGGCAGTTAGCTTGCGACTTTTGAGTCTATTTACACTGCGACAAAAAAATGTTTTTACAAAAGATCAGCCTGATTTTTTTTTGTATTTCTTTATCCTAAAACTTTGCATGAAACGAGGCACCCAAAAGCAGAAAGACAAATGGGGAGTGAGTCCTCGTGCACAGAGGAGCCACTGTGGCTAACGTTGGCAATCTGGTGACGCAGTGAGAAGAGGAGAAACCACAGGAATTATGGGATTCGAAGCAAAAAGCCTCCCTGATTGGTCAGTGCCTGCTGGCACAGCGTGACCCTGACGGGGCACATGTGGGTCTGGTCAGCTGACTTTCGTAGCATCCCACTGTATCTAGTCTGGGGTGAAACCACTGATTCATAGGCACGCACACACACTCTACAGCATGGCCCCTATTAAACTTTAAGGCCCTGCGACTCCACTTGTGCCGTCGTCACCAAACACACTGGCAGAGCCTGTTCTCCTCTCGCTCCCTGCCCACCTTCCCACCGCATCATGCTTTATTCATACGGCCACATTGGTTTCGCAACGCCGACAACCAACCGCAGTGCAAGGTGGCACCCGGGCACAATGTTTCACGCTGTCTCTCCTCCGTAGGGTGTGAAAACACACATTCTGGGGCGGCGCTAGAGCGAGAATTAGAGGACGGGAGAGCTGCTGGGGAGGTAGAAGTGAGTCGGAGAGAAAACAAAACACAAACGACCAATGACGCTGACTGCTAACTGCTAACTGGAAGACTGAGAGCCACTCAACGTCCTCCTAGACTCCAATGACGTGCAGTTGAAGTCGATGTAGGACAAAAAAAAATGTCTCTAATATACCAACTAGGAAATCTGATATCTGGTACAGGCTCCAACTGTGAAGACGCAGGTTAAACAGTAGATTAAATGGACGGATTGACGTCCATTGGGTGGTTTTGCCTTTTTAGCTGAGCCGAGAATGACGCTAACGCTAGCTAGTACGCACGCGAGACATTTGATTCCCCCGACTAGCGACGGGTCAGTGATCTCGCTGTCAGTGTGGTGGTTTTAACCATCCCACTGGAGGCCATCTGACAGGCAGGTGTCAAACTGACAGGATGGTTGGAAAGAAAAAAAGGAATAAAAAACATCTTTCCTGAATGATCTACGACAGGCAGGTGTCGTGATCCCAGCTGTGAGCGGAGAGGAGAGCTGGTCTGATACATGGAAGCCCTACGTCAACCTTCCAACTCAGAGCTCTTTAATGGAGTCATCATTAAAACAACGACACAGAAGAAAAAGAAGAGGCAGCAGCCGTGGTAACTGGTACGTGTACTTTAGTTCAGGATAAGCGCGAGAAAAAGAGAAAAAATAGAGAACAAACGCTGGATTCTGCTTCGTGAAGATGCAGAACGTGACTCTGCAGTGTTCATTCTCGACCAGGAAGTGTTTGAGTGCGTCAGTCGGTGATGATGTGACGATGTGGTGACGTACAGTATATTTCCTGTCCTCGAGCTACGTCGACTCCCGCCGCCGGCCTTAATTCATATTTACAGTCGCTGTTTCCATCGTTTGGCAGAAATCTTCTGCTATTAATACACAGCGCCATTAGCTCCACTGTGACTCCGCCTCCAGCTTTGCACTGACTTATAAAACAACAAAAATAAAAGTAGACAATAAAAACTAAACCCATGTGTGTGTGTGTGTGTGTGTGTGTGTGTTTGTGAAAGCATGTCGCAAGCCCCTTTAGAGAACCCCCTGAGGGCGCTATTGTTGTCTTTTGTGTTGTGATTTATTGTCCACGCTGGCGTTTTTCTCCATGCACTTCATTATCTTTTCTTTTTTATTTATTTATTTATTTTTGTCTCTATGGTTTTGGCCTGTGTGCGGCAGGATTTCCTCCACGCTAGCTCCCCTGCTGATTGGATGTTTTGGTGGCTTTAAAGTTCCTCCGGCTTTAAATAATTGATTGCAGGAGTGGTTTTAAGGGGAGGACGGGTGGATGGACCCCTCCGGCTGACGTGAGGCACGTGACACGTGCTCCTTTTGGTAAAGATTTGATCCGTAATTGGCAGAGCCGACCATGTGACACTTTGCGCCGGTCCTGGCGGGACCCCGGAGGTGGACGGCCCGGACTCGGCCCCCTCGGAGCTGCTGCAGATGAGCGATAAGACTCATTACTGGAGCCTCCAGCCAGATTCTCCGTAACGCTGCATGTGATTAATTCACCTGAAGCGGAGTGAGCGCCGCTCCTCTGCCCCCCCCCCAAAAAAAAAAAAAGACCCTTGGGAGGACAGGAGTGGAGAAGAAGAGCTGGAGATGGAAGAAGATGGAGGGAGTGGAGGAGGACAGAGGGAAGAAACGGACCAGGAAGTAGAAAGTGGAAGGTTTTTCTCCCACAACTTCCTGATGAATCTTCTTCTGCCCCGAGTGTCGTAAAGAACTTTTACCGTGCTTTGAAAAAATTCATTGGGGCAATAAAAATAAAAAAGAAAAAAAAAGGAATCTCTGAAACTCTGAAAGTCTATAAAATCTTTCAGTCACTAAAAATCACTTGATGGGAACAGGGCGGCAATCGCAACATTTGCGATTTTGCGACTTTTGTGTTTCCACCGTCCATGTGAAGTCGGAACAGCCCTCTGGTTCTTGGAGAAAACAAGAAGAAGAAGAAGAAGGAGAAGAAGAAGGAGAAGAAAGAGGAGGATGGAAGCCAGAGGAGGGGGTGGAGAGGGGTGACAGGAAGAGAAAGGAAAAAAGAGAGGGGGATGTCGGGTGAGGGGGCGGGGGGGAGGGGCAGAAACTACAAGGTGAGCACAAAGCCGTCGCCGTGGCCTCATTACAGCAACACGGCCACTCGCCGCCGCTCCATTCGTTATCTGCCGCCGCACTCGTTCATTCTGCCGCCACATGGATCGTCTCGGTGGACCGAGTCCGAGTCCCGGCGGAGCGCAGCAAGAGTGTGTGTGTGTGTGTGTGTGTGTGTGTGTGTGTGTGTGTGTGTGTCTGAGGGGGCCTAAAAACTGCCGATGTTAACAAAACAGAGCAGCTGGCTAGTGGAGGAGAAGGGAGGGGGGCGGGGGGTGTGCATGTGTGTGTGTGCGTCCTCGTGCAGGTCACCCTGCTGTAATTAGTCATGTTGAAGGGTACCTGAGTGTGTTAAGAATACATTGCCAGCATGCGCACACGCACACACACACACACACGCCACGCACACAGCTCCTCCTGTTCACCTCGTTTCAGCCAGGCTTTGATTCCGTGAGTTCAAGGTAATTTTACTTGATTATTACATTTTAATGACATTTTTTAATATAATTTAAGTTAGAACTTCATTTTTTTTTTTTTTTTGCATTTGTCTATTTACCAAAAAAAAAAAAAAAAAACCTCTCTAAAGAGTTTAGCGTGACTTTCAATCTCTGAATAGCAGTTATTGTTTCAACCTCCTAATCCTACTTCTGCTTTAACGACGCTTCAAACAACGTCAGGAAAGCAGACACACCAGATGGAACCAATGTCTGATCAGATTAGGAAAAGTATAGAAACGGCAAAATTTTGGGGGGGGGGTAAAAATTCTGAAAAAGAAAAAAAAAAATCCTAGAATTGGCAAAACAGTTTGCGGTGGTTTTGTCTTTCCGGGAACGGAGTGCTTCCTGTATCGCAATGTGACTTTGAATTTGTCTCGTTCATTAGCGTTTCACTGCAACGCGGCGCTCGTGTTTTAATTGTTTCCTTTATTAAAAGCAAACTTTAAAAATCAGCTAAAAAAAAAAAACACAACACGCTCCCACATCCCAACCCTCCACCCCCCACCCTCCATCCCCCCGGCTGCCACCAGCGAAGCTAAATCCGGTTCTGCCTGAGGAAAAAAAAACAACAAAAAAACGGGTCGTAAAATACACAGAGATCATACGGGGAGAGTTAATTAGATTCAAACAGCAACGGCCAACAAATCAACTACAAAAGGAAGCAAAGTGTGGCTGCCAGTGCAGAAGAAGCAGGGGATTAATTAGTGTGTAGTTGGAGAAAAACAACAAAACAAGTGTGTGGCACGTTTAGAGCGTTTCGCAGCTTTGCAGAGTTAAACACTCTGTGTGTGTGTGTGTGTGTGTGTGTGTTCATTTGTGTCTTTGTTGGTGTGTGTGTGTGTGTGTTCTATTTACAGGCTATTTATGAAAGTCTAGACAGGAGGAGTAAAGTCTAGACTGACAACACACACACACACACACACACACACACACACACACATGGACTTCCACTCTGCTAAAATTGATGCTGCTGCCAACATCAATGCCAGATGCATGGACGCGGACACACTCACACACGCACGCACACACATGCTCTGCCAGCCTGTGTGCGTCGGAGTAATAAATCATGTAAAGCAGGTTGCTGGTTGTTGCTGGTTGTTGCTGATGCTACAGTCTCCGTCTGCTCCACATGATTAGGAAGAGGATCATGTGGAGAATCTCCATATGTCTGCAGCGCGCTGGGCCTCCGCAACCCCTGGGGACACTCGCAGTGCGTGTGTGTGTGTTGCTAGTGTGTGTTTCTGCAGCGACTAGGCGACTAGTTCACTCCAAAGTCCCAGGAGTGTTTTTTTTTTTTTTTTTTTTTTTTATCGATATGCGACTTCGATGTTTCAGTGTCAGGGAAATTCACGCACACACACACACACACACACACGCACACACACACACGCACACACATGCAGACACACACACACACACACACAAACGGCTGCAGGGCTAATTTTCTCCGTGATTTATTGCGCTACACTGTCTAATGAGCCTCCGGTACTCGGGGTCGTCAGGGGGAGGGGCTGCGGCGTTTGATGTCACAAGACGACCAATAAGAAGAAAGACGATAAATCATAAACTTCTTCTTTTTTTTTCTGTGCACGGCCGCCTCCACCTTCTGCTGCCTGGTTAATCACGACAAGCACGACGACCTGTTGATTGATCATGTGATCATGTCGGTCAACAAAGTTGCCTCAAAGCCTTTTTGGCTAACTTGCGTGCTTCTTGCTAGCGAAATCTCTCCTGTCACTTTTACACTTCCTCCTTGCTGCTTCTCATCCAGGCTTGTTGCGATGCTGCTTCTCGGTTAGCCGAGATAGCGACTGTCCTGCATGACGCTAAGTTTACTCGGCCAGCCCAGCCCGGCCCGAAGCAAAGCTCACGACTCGATGAAAGAGCCACGCCGCCGAAACAACTAAAGCAACAACAGCAACGAGAACAACAAGCAGAATTTCCATCAGGTTTGATCTCGGGCTGTTAAAAGGTGCGGCTGGTGGGTTTTTATCTCGGGGACATGAAGACGATCGGAGCAAAAAGTCGAGATCAAATAGCATTGGGGGGGGGGTATAGCACAGGGCCGTCTTTGATAGCAGGTGAAAATGATTTATTTATCAAACGGTTCAACGGCTCAAAGACAGGAAGTGGAGCTGGGAAGCACTTTCATTTTCTAACGTCTCTTTTTCCCCACTCTGACTGGAAGCCTAAGAAGCCGAAGAAGTCGACTCCTTCCGACCCTTCCGTCCTCTTTGGGCTCCAAACTGGATATTTTCCATCTATATATTTGTCTGCTTCCTTCCTCCCATCCTTTCCTGCATCATCGCCTCTTCCTCCTCCTCTTCCTTCTTTGTCCTCCTATTTCTTTTCTTTAATTTGCCTCCCTCACCTCGTTTCCCCTGGTTTTCACCGACGCCTTTTCCGGCTTTCTGCTCCTGTGTGTGTGTGAGTATGTGTGTGTGTTATTTGCCCACAACCCCCCACACACGTCAGACGGCGGCCATGCTGCAATTCATCATCATTTTTTATCTACAGCCACCTTAATTGGATACTATCACAGTTTCACCTGACGAGGAAGGAGCGCCGTGGAGAAATGGAGGCTCACCCATTCACAGCAGCTGAATGGATCCCCCCCTCTAATGTCCTCACACACACACACACACACACACACACACACACACACAAATATCCATGTGTCAACTTTCATAAACAGCTGCACGGGTTGTTTTGGCTGCTATGTGGGCTGTTTTTCCAGTTGCCTGCACCCAGAACATCAGAATGTTAAAATGCAATGAAGAACGGAGGAATTAGTGCGTGTGTGTGTGGGTGCACGAGCACGTGCACGAGCCCATTCACTCGGCCAGCGGATGTGCTGAGGAAGGTCTCTGTACCTCCGGCGTCAGCAACTTTCCAGCAGGACCGTCGCATTAATGAACGTGCGCAATAAAACCAGGCTGCGCAAACGCCCGGCGAGGTCACATGGCGGCGCTACGCGGCTACAGGAAGTAGCGCAGGTGGACAGGAGCGGCAGTAGACGGAGTTGCAGCCAACGGGCCGAGTTGCGGGTTGGTTGGTTGGAGTTTCCATCCAACAGATTCCAAAAAGACGAAAAGCGCCTCAAACCTTTTTGCCAACTGATGGAAGGTTTTGCCGTCTTTGATCCATTTTTTAATGCGGCACTCTTCAAAAAAACATGCCTTAAAAAAGTTTTACATGCAACTCAACTGATGAGAATGTGGGACTCCTCCCCCTCCTCTTCTATGTTCGTTCTTTGTGGAAGAAGTTGGAGACCAAAAAGGACAAAACTTTCTCCTTTACATCCAAATCAAAAAACAGACTTTTGATTTTTGGATGTTTCGCATCTGAACCTTTCACTTTTAATTTTGCGTTGCGTATTTGGCTAAGTGTTGACTGTGTGAAGGCATTTACAGTTTATTTTGGTCTGCCCGTGGACGTGGAGGTGAGAGCAGGTGGTGAGGAACGACACGCTGATTCTAAAGGAGGATAATTACGGTTGTTGCAGATTTTTTGTTTTTACACAGTTTGAGATGCTTTTAAGGCCCTCAGAGGACCAACCTGACAAACACTTCAAGTGACACCGACGAGAGAGAGAGAGAGAGAGAGAGAGAGAGAGAGAGAGAGAGAGAGAGAGAAGAGAAGAGAAGGAATCAAATCAAGCTAGAACTCCTGGAGGGCAGTTAGGCAAAGTGAGTGAAAGTTCACGGAGAGCAGCTTCATTATGACGCCTCCGACCGTCCGTCCATCGCGGTGCGGTGAGAGTGAAGAGTAGGTGCTGAGCTCCACAGAATCACTGAGGTGTTTCCTGCCCGGCAACCGAGCAGCAGCCGGCTAAATGTCCCCCGAGGAGCGACAAGTGACAGGCCAGAGAAGGACCTGCTGCATTTTCACCTCCGCGGCCAGCAAGAACAAAATCAGGGTGGGTTTTTTTTTTTTGTTTGTTTTTTTGATTGCGAGGCAGGTGGCGCTGAGGAGTGGGAAGGGAGAGCCAGCGGATCTGTGACATCCTCAGTTTAGTGTCTGCAGAGCCATCGAAAGGTTTGAACCTCAGATGGAGCTGAAGCCGTTTGGAGTTAATGGCTCTCAAGGAGGTTTTTAAAAAAAGTTGAAAAGTCAGAACAGAAGCTTCAGCTTCAACTTTTCACAGCGGCCTCGTTCGGCCTTTACTTGTCTTCGACTTGAGACCTCTTCCCCCTTTACCGTGATTGTGCATGTTGCAGAAACAAGACCCTTTTTTTCGAAATCCTGCTGCATTTCGCTCACGGCTGCCTGGTCTTTGGCGATCTAACGTGCATCTCTACACCTCAACCCTAAACTCAAGCTGGGATACGTCCTCAACTAGGATCTGAGGAACTGCAGATGCAAAATGAGATGCATCTGCTTTTAATCAGCCAAGTTTCAGCCACTTTTAACTTCTGTCACCCCAGAAAGACTGACGTGGAGGGAAAACTGTGGGAGTTTTCCACATTAGACACCAGAACCTGCAGAACGATGAGGTTTATCGTGTGCAACACGGGTTCAGGTTCGAACCTGGATTAAATCCCTGCAAACAGCCAACGGGGAAAAAAAAAAACACACAAAACTCATCTGGCCTGCAGAAGCTTCCAGTCTGAAAAGCGAAGAGTCTCACCGTGGTCTTCTGACACTGGATGCTGCTGCTGTTGAAGCGCAGCGCCGGCACGCTGTAGGTGTTGCCCTGGATGTGGAAGATGCACTCGTAGTTCTTCTGGCCCGACTGCGGCTGCGGAAGGTTCTGTGCCAGCAGAGTGATGGGCCTCATCACGCCGGCGGGGATATAGATCTGCGTGGAGGGCAGGATCTGAGGACACTCCTGCAGGACCAGAGGGAGAGAGAGAGAGAGAGAGAGAGAGAGAGAGATGTGATTAGAGGGACGGAGGAGACGTGAGCCCGGAGGAGAGCAGACAATCAGTGTTGGGGGGGTGGCTGAACAGGATGTTCCGGATAGGGGAGACGACGGAATAGAGGCAGCGGCGGGTGCATGGGGCGGGAAGGGGGGGGGGAAGAAGAAGGAGGAAAAAAAAGAAAGGAAAAAGTCCCAGTCATTACCGAACTCCCATTTTGTCCAAAATTGCCAATAAATCTCGTTCCTCTTCCTCCCGAGAGTCTCTGGCCGCATTATTCAAAACGCATTCCAATTTATTCTCATGGCGGGACACATCGGCAGGACCCCCTCCCCCCCCGGCCCCACTCCCCCATACCCGCAAAACCGCCATTAAAAATGATCAACACTGTTGAGGGTAAAGTTTTGTCCAATTAATAAGCGGCTGAATGCTGAATGCTGCATGTGGCCTGTTTCTTATTAAAATGACTAGATGCCATTTTAGGAATCTGGGCTTTTTTTTTTTTCTTTCCCGGAGCTTAATGAGGCTGTTACGGAGACCCGGGCCGTGTTTTCCGCCTTTAACGAGCTGCACAGGGGGATATTTTCCGGCGGCGGCGGTGTCCCGCGGATGACGGCGCTCGACCACATTCACGGCGGAGGGACGGACGGGGACGCGGGCGGGGACGCGGGCGGGGTCGCCGCTCCCACTCGCCCGACCAATAAAAACAACAGTTTTTCACACCACGTTAATTGATCGAGACAATCACCGTCCCAGCCGTTCGTTTATTCCTTTATTGGTCGTGTGCGTTGAAAGATGAAGGGATATTATCCCGCCGCGAGTCGGCCGGAAAAACCGTCCCGCTTCACGCGCCGGAGGCCACGGCCGATCCCGCAGTCGTGGACGAATGAGTTCTGTTTAACGAGATCAATGAGGTCACGTGACCGTGCGGTGGCATTTTCTGCTGATTGATTTCTCTGCAACGCGCTCAAATGCCAGTCTGTTTTCATTTCAGCTGTCTTTGCAACACGGCGGCTGCTCCTCCTCCCTCTCTCCTTCCTCTTCCGACCAGAACATTTTTACATACTCGACGATGACTCAGCGGGAACCGGATCGGGATTGAGTAATCTGACAGCTCGCACCGCGAGACGAGCCGCTTTTCAAGCAGCTGGCGGCTCGTATCGACGGAGGAGCCGGCGTCGTCGTAAAAGGTGAGGAGGAGGAGGAGGAGGAGCGGGACGAGGAGGAAGGAAACGGCGAGACGAGCGACGGAGAAAAGATCAAATCAATGCCAGTGAGCCCGAAGGAAGCAGATTGTCAATTAGTGGGGCTGACAGTCAAAGTTGAAAGTATTCACAGATGGCGACAGGCTGCTAATGAACTGCTGCTAGACTCTAATAAAACTGAGAGCGGCGCTGCATGAGCTCCGGGAGGAGGAGGGTGTGTGTGTGCGTGCCTGTGTGTGTGTGTGTGTGTGTCTGAAGTAGCAACCTAATCACTGGATTTAATGTTTGCATCGCAACTCCCTGCGAGAAGAAAAGGAGCGGCGCTGAAGTTGGGAAGAGCTCTCCTCATTTTCCCGGGAATAAATCTCGGCAACTCCCGCTTTAAAGTTTTGATTTGGTAAAAAAAAAACAAAAACAAAAATGCAAAAATACACCTTCAAGGTTCATCCCTATTGTCAAGGTTTTTCATTTCAACTTCTTGCGCTATCTCGAAAGCGGTATATTTAGCCCTCTGTTTGCACCCTCCTGCTGAAAACTGGCGCTGTTGTTACCGTTACATGTTCGGCAGAGGTTCTAAAAAAAGGTGTGGCCTCAAGGGGGCGCAGCCAACATCTGATTGGGGTTAATGTGAGGGGTGGGATTGCGTGGATTTCTACCCGAGGAGGGGTGACAGCGTGCCCTTTGTGACATCACAAAGGGTGTGGAAATTAATGTGCAAAAGGGGGCAAACAGAAGAACGGATGGCGACTTGTCAAACGCGGGATAAGGAATTTGTTTCAACATTCCAAAGTTACATCCCGCCGCTAAAAACTGTTTCCTTCGATCAGTTACTGATGGACTCACCGCAGCTCGCCCACCTCACCTGAAGCAGGTGATATGTCTGATCAAATCCCCTCCAGAAACCGGCAGAACATACAGATCGATGCCTCGCCGTCGCCCCCCCGGCTCCAGGCCCGTCAGGCTGCCAGGCAGTGGGAGGCTAACAGGAAACCAGCAGACGCTGACCAGAAGACGCAATCTCGCAAAACGCAGGGCGGGGGTGCGAAATAGGAGACAGCGGGAGTGGCGGACTGACAGGGAGGGAGGGCGGGTGCGGGTGAACAAAAGAGCGTGAGGGAGAAGTTTGATTAGCGAGCGGCGACAGGTGCCGGAGACCAAGTCTGCATCAGATAGCGCCGCGCCAAGCAGCGCCGCTTGACAATGACACGGCGACGGCGGCGGTGGCGGCGGAGAACCTGAGGGATTCCTCTGATCCGTCGCATCTCTATTTCCTCGTAACGTTTCACTCTCTTGACATCGCCCCACCACCACCACCACCGTTAGACTCCAGCCGACCTCTGCTGCAGGAAGCGTCTCCTTCTAATCAATTGGACTACATACATGGCCGCCTGCCGGGGGCCTCCGAGGGCTTCCCGCTGCAGAACGGCTGCGTTCAGATATTAATGGACTCAGACTGTGGTGAGAGTGGAGGTGGGGGGGGAGGAGTCCTGGGAGCAATACACTCACTTATTAGAGAGGAGCTCTCTCAACAGAAGGGGGTGGGTTGGGTGTGTTGGGGGGTGGGGGGTGGGGGGGCAGGGTTGAGGCAGCGTTGCATCATGGGAGGCGAGGCTTCGGCGCGCGGCCAAACGTTTTTTTTCCCAGACTGTCGGCGCCGAGCTGCACATCCCAGAATGCACCTGGGTGGCGGCACAAGGCGAACACGTCGGTGCTCCTCACGCGCTGGTCTGAGACGAGCTAGCTAGACACACACACACACACACACACACATGCGCAAAGCGATCAAAGGCTAAATCTTGCCCTCTGGCTCTGAGCAGTAAAGCGCTGCAGTCTGAGGCCTGTGGAGTGTTTTACAGCAGCCTTGGGCTCCGGCGGCGGCCGACAGAGTGATCAAAGGCGTCGAGGTGAACCTCCGCCTGAGAAATTAAGCCTCCGCACGGCCAATGAGAAGTCTCCATTAGGGTTGCGCTTCTCACAAGGCCCCAGGTGGCTTCTATGGGCAGGGCTGGGCGTCTGCAGTGGATGCAGGCTGTTTTTTTGGGGTTGTTTTTTTTTTTCTTTTTTTCTTTTTTTTTTTTTATGAAATGTGATGCAATAACATCCAGAGACTCACAGGTGAGCGGCGGCGGCGGCGGTGGCTAAGGTGGTCATCTCCCTGAGGGGAGGCTCTTCATCGTTATCCTCAGATTTCAAGTCCACAGCCTCCTTGATCCATCATAAAAAGCTCCGGTCAAAACAGCCTTTAGTCGGTTAACTGGCTGGGGGAGGGGGGGGGGGGGATCTGAGAATCTTTTCATTAGTTCTCCACACATCTCTCAGTTTCACAGCGCACCTTTGATTGTCTGATGTCTTAACTCCGACATCCTTACAACTTCCTTCCTTCCTTCCTTCCTTCCTCTTCCTGAAACTCCAGTTCCATCCATCCATCCATTTTCAATCCTCGCTTCTTCCTTTTGCAGGGGTCTGCTGGAGCCCACACCAGGTGTCATAGGGTGAAGGCAAGTCGCCAGTTCAATTCCAAATCCATTCACATAGGAATTTGGAAAACCACCACCAGGGCGCCACCAACCGCAGAGATGTGAGTAAAATTACGAATTTAGGGGGCGAACTGTCCCTTTTTTTTGATGTTTCACCATCCAATTAAACCCCTACAATTTGCCGGCGGCTCTTTTCCGGTCATCTGGATGAGAGGTGACTTGAAGGAGGCTCCGCCACTTAAAGGAGCAGCGTGTGAAATTCCGCTCGGGCCCAACCTTAAGCCACCACATCCTCCTCAATTAGAAATTACCGTCAAGCGAGATGAAGACATCGCTGGCGCGGAGATGATGTCAGAGATGAGGCGGAGCGTTCCGATTGGCCGCCTGGTCGTCACCCATGAGGCCAGCCACCGTGAGGCGCTGACAAGCCCCGAGTATGATGGATGAGGTAGGTAGCCCCGTGGTGTGTGCGTGTGTGTGTGTGTGTGTGTGTGTGTGTGTGTGTGTGTGTCGAGGAGGCGGGGTCATTGCAGCGCGAAGGGTCCCCACGGATTAGCGTTACAGTCCAATGAACCATTTCACAAAGCAGGGGAGAGGAGGGGAGCGACCCTATCGACCGGTGCTGCTGCTGCTGCTGCTGCTCCACACACACACACACACACACACACACACACACACATAAACGCAGGAGAAAAAAAAAACATCTGATATGATGACCACATCTCCCTGGAGAGGAGAGTGAGACTCATCTGTTGAGCAATGTCTCCGCTTCAGACGCTAATACAGTTATGCCCTTAGAGGATAAATCTAACAGAAAGTAACACACACACACACACACACACACACACACACACACACACACACACACCAGAGAGTACCACAATAACCTGCAGTAGGTTATGCTGCTAATCCCCACAGATCTGGCCGTTCAATCAAAGCACTGACAGGTCATAAGATTTATCTGTAAAAATCTCTGCAAACATCTTTTCCCAGACACATCTGTCACTGTTTTCTGGTTCTTTTTTTCTTTTTCTTTTGCCCCTGGCTGACAAAAAAGTCTAAGCCTGTAAAAAAAGAAAAAAAAAAAAAAAAAAAGTCACATCTGACTGTAAGCTTTATTAACTCAGAAACATCCACTTTGCTTCCTCTGAGTATTACAAACAGCCTCATCCGTTGTTTTGAAAGCCTCGGAACTGAAGAACGGCAGCCATGGGGAGGCCAGACATCAGATGCGACAGCTGGGTGGCGCTAACAAGCGTTCTGCTTTTGCTTTAGTTTAACCAAAGAGGCTGGGGCCGCTGCACTCGCGTCATTCTTCCATCCCGACCCCAGAAATTCGACAAAAAAAAAGAGAATAAAAAGCCCTTCTCTTCAGCGGCTGGATTCTTCCCACAAGATTCATGCTGTTTCATTAATTCCTTAAATGAGCCGAATGAATCATTTACACTTTAATTATAACACATTCCTGTTGTACTGCATGAGCTGCGGCGAGGTCAGATGGAGCCAAATGGAAGAGCTGGTTTCACCGCCTCCACATGGGTCAGTTAGTTATTGCCGTTCACAATGTAGCTGGATTGCTGATTTTTATTTATTTTTTATTTTTTTTTTGGGGGGATGAAATCTGCCAGATGAAAAGTGAAAACAGTCGGCTCAATAATTGGAGTAATTCATCACTGATCGGAGTTGGTGGCAGTCGGTCGGGCTTCATTACTACAAAGGGAGAAACAAACACAAACAGGAAGGATTCCGCTGCTGCAAAGTGGCTCCAGGTCGCGTTGGAGGCGACTCGGGACGAGTGGCGTTTCACAGGTTTGTTTGTTTTGGTTGTGTTGCCCCAGAATGAAGCAGACTGGTTGCGTTTCCTCTCCGCAAAGACTTCCGTAACAATGTCACGTAACTCATTATTGCGGTTATTAATAAATCAACTACTGATGCGTACAAACGAGAAAATGAAAAAAAAAAAAAAAACACTGTCCTGTCTTTCATTTTCAGACAGAAACCCCCGGTGATGTAAAACAACGACGCAATAACGTTGCTGTCTCTTAATTAAGGCCGTATTTTCTACTGGAGTAGAAACTCCTCCCGTCACCCGGCAGGAAACAAAGACCTTGACGCTGCATTCACGTCTTCATTAGAGCAGAGCACCCAACCTGTGTCGGTATCTCCGATGACCGGCCGCGATTAGGCGTCTATCTGGATGCCATCGCAGCCAACTGGTCAGAAGGGAGGATGTAGCCGATAAGAATCTTCCGGCGGATCGATGGCAGGGTCGAAAAATACGCAACCACCGTGTATTTCTCGACGGCGACGTGCCGCATCCTATCTATTTTGTCAGATTTGGTCTACTTTCAATAAAAAAAAAAACTATAAATTGAGAAAAAAAAGAAATTGACTATGAAACGGACTATAAATTTCAAACAATCAATCAACTTTTATTTGTACAGCGCTAACTCACATCCAAAGACGTCTCAAAGCGCGTTGTACAATCAGAGAAAAAGGAACCAACTGGGCCTACAGTTAAGTAGCCAACTTAATGGGCTTATGGGCAAAGATAGAGGGGAAGGTCGGGGGGGGGCACACATTGCACTCACCCTCCAATCACTGCCCACCACCGGTACCGTCCACACATCCAAATATAGAATCTTCCAATACCAAAACGACGAACCAGGAAACCTAACACTGCACTGACTATGAAACCAACCACTCCGCTATGCTGACGACTCCGCTCACTTTCATACGCGGTCAATGGGCTCGACCAAATCACACACACACATGCACGCACACACACACACACACACACACACACCCTAATTCAACAAGCTTTTTAAAGGTCAAAAAGTTTCCACTTCTCCATAATCACCCGTATCTTGGTCTTGAAACTGGAGAACTGTCGTCAAGTCTTTGCCCCCTAAAGGTTCCCAGGTCCAAAGGAAAAAAAAAAAAATGAAAAGAAAAAGTTTGAGCGCGACATCATAACGCAGCCAACTTGACAACAAAAGACGGCACGGCAGTATGCAAATTGGCCGAGAGCTTCTGAGAGCGAGCGTTTCTCTTTGTGGGAGCCGTTTCATCTTTTATTCTGCGTTTGTGACTCGCACCCTCGTCTTCTTCCTCTTCTTCCTCCACTTCTTCTTCTCTTCTGCAGGGTAAAAGGACTTTTTCATCTCTTTCCCTCAAATGACCCCGACTTCCTCCTCAGTTCGAGTCTCAGGTGGAGGGTTGGCGTGCACCCCCTCCTCCTCCTCTCCGCCACCGCTACTGTCGCACCAAAGTCGGAGCTCCTCGGCACAAAAGAAGAGACTTTGAAGAGCGTCGGAAGCCTCTAGGAGTGTCCACCCACTCCGCTCCGCTCCCCTCGGCTCCGCCCGCAGGTGGAAGAAAAGACGCAGAGCCAGAAAAAAGAAAAAAAACCCTGCGCCGCCGTTTCCCGACAAACACAGCGAGGTAAACAACAGCTCAGCTTCATTAGCGAGATAAAAAAAAAAAAAAAATCCATCACACTGCACCGAGCTACTTTTGAAGAAAGGAGGAGATCGTACTGTTCATTTTATTTATTTATTTATTTTTTTTATCAAAAAGCCTTTTTTCGTCTAAAAGAGGAAGTGACACAGCGAGACAACTTTAGTAGCGAGGAAGCCGAACCCCGACTTGGCTGCCGAGGATTCGCTAACCTGACTGACGCGCTGGAGCGCAGCAGGGTGTCTTCATTTAGCTTTCTGAAAACTGCTTTGAACTAAATAAGAAGCCAGCGGATGAACTTTACCGGCGAACAACCCACCAACCACCTTACGCACACTTTGACAAATCATCCGC
This sequence comes from Nelusetta ayraudi, assembly GCF_046127955.1. Taxonomy (NCBI): domain Eukaryota; kingdom Metazoa; phylum Chordata; class Actinopteri; order Tetraodontiformes; family Monacanthidae; genus Nelusetta; species Nelusetta ayraudi. Next base: position 5,787,522 of record NW_027466069.1, on the reverse strand, counting down.
TCGGAAGAAAAAGTCCTAAACTTTTTGACATAGCCGTTAGATTTATGTTCCTTTTCGGTGGGTTAAGGGCCCTGATTTAAAAAAAAAAAAAAATTGATGGCGATTGGGACAGTTGATACAACTGGTTGGTCCTGGTTACAGGTTCAACTCCAACTTCCAGCCTCTTCAGTGAGGAATCTGCGAGGATCTCTCCTCCTCCAGTTCCTTTTTTTCAGTCTTGGATGGATTTAATATGAAAAAAGATTGCTAACTTTATAGTGTGAAAATAAATGAGTTGTATATAAAATGAAAGGGAGAAAACAAATGATGATAATGATGATTGTAACAATATGTTGCGGCTTCACAGATCTGGCGCCTGCTCAGGTCTCCATCATCCTCCTCACTCTTGAGGACGTCTCGACAGTTGGACGGCCATTACATTGATCCTCTGAGACGAGGAAAAAGGAAAAAAAAAACTGATTTGATCGCTGCGGTGCAACCAGGGAGAGGCGTTTATTAAGCCATTCGAGGGGAGGAGGAGAAGTTTGCCGTGCCAGAAAAAAATGACATCAGAGTAATCAGCATAAGTGTGACCAGAAAAAAAAGAAAAGAAAAACAGACACCTTTCCATATTTCATCGCGAGCGACTTATTATGCCTGGTAATGAAGGCGCCCTGCTGCGCACAGCGTGCGGCCGTGTGTGTGTGTGTGTGTGTGTGTGTGTGAGAGAGAAGGAGGTGTGCTCATCCATAACAAAAGGCAGGAAGACAGCGAACAAACAGGGCCGGATTGAATGTCTTAATACGAAAAAAATGCTGCAAAAAAAAAACAAAAAAGAAGAAGACAATCAGTAGTTTGGGCGGCAGCAACTTCCAGGAATGAGAGAGAGCGAGAAAAAAAAAAGAAGTAAAGTAGGTTAGGCGGCAGTGAGGAAATAACATGGAATTATTAAGGAGACACTGAGGAGGCGCGACCCTCACGTACACTTTCATCACCCGGGTGGAGGAGCTCTGGCCTCCCACGCCTCCTCCCTCCTCTCATCATCTCCCCTCTTCCTCCACCTCCTCCTCCTCCTCCTCTTCTTCTCTTTCTCTCTTCCAGGCCGCTTGTCGCCGCTGCTCCCGCCCACTCCCGTCTTAAACTCTTCCTACCTCGCCGGCTCAGCCCTTCCTTCTCCATTTCAAAGCTTGTCCTCCCCTCCTCGGCTGTGTCCTCGCGCGACTCCCTGCCAGCGCTAACACGTTGCGTTCTCGCCCTGAATTCTTCTCCTCTTCATTTTGGGAAAAATGAAGGATTTTTTTTTTTTCCCCCCCGAGTACATTTGCAGGATCCGCTCGAAGAAAGCACAAAAACTGCATCAGTTGCTTGTTTGATGCTGTCGAACGGATGTAGTGGCATCAAAATATTTGATTTGGTGCAATAAAAGTCCAATAAATCCTATTTTGGTTGGATTTAAAAGAAAAATAACAGCGACTTGGGGGAGAAAAAGTGCAGCTACTGAACTTTTTGAACGCGGCCTCTTCGAGAGAGAGAAAACCAAAAAGCTCACAAAAACCAGCTGCAGTGCCAGCAACCTTCCACATGAGGCGCTGGACACTCTTGCGCTACAATAGGATCGTTGAAAGGAGACAAAGCTCAAATAAATCCACAGCTTTTTTTCACCGCTAACTTGGAATCATTTCATCTCGGCGCAGCTGCTTTTCATGAACGAAGCCCGAGCTTTGCTTGGTCTCTGACAACTAGGCCACTGCCTCACTCCTCCTCCTCCTCCTCCCCCTCCCCTCCCCCTTCTTGTTTTTTTCAAACTGCGGCTGCTCCACCTTTCCCTTCTCATCTCATCTGTCTCTGTCCATTAAACACGCCGACGATCACAGCGGCATCTGGAGATGCATCTTTAAGCTTTAATACACTCTGAATAATTAACATGTGCACGCGCGCACACACACACACACACACAAACACAGGCCCGTGGGGGCGGGGGATTGCTCGCTTTGTGCGTGAACCTCGGAGCCGGGCGACTCAAAGGAGTCGCGCAGAGGAGGCGCTCGACTCGGTGGCTGCTGCACGTTCACCTGCAGCTGCAGCAGCAGCAGCAGCAGCAGCAGCAGCAACCTGACACTCTACTCATCACCGTGATTCATCCTCTCATTAGCGATGCCGATCCTCCTCACGTCTACATCCAGCGCCTGCTCATCAGCAGCCCGGCTAACGATTATCAATGAGGCCGAGAGTTACGTGGCAGCGGCGGCGGCAGCAATGCATCACGGGCCTGTACTGTACGGTACCGCCAGGCCACCAACGTAAGGGGCGGGGGCACAGAGAACGGGGAGGAGTTAAGATGGAGATGAGAGGAAGCTAAAAAAAAAGGAAATAAAATAGAGGAGGGGTCAGAGGTGGTTGGTAGGATTGGTCTGCGGCCGTTTTAGGGCGGGGCTTAGCGAATCAGAGTCGGTCAGGATCCCGAAGCTTCCGTCACCAAAACAAGTAACTAGTAACAAGTGAGTGAAAAATGTTTGATGTATTTTACATTTACTTTGTATTTTGCTATGAGTTTTAAATGATATTAAATATATATACACGACTAGTCAAAAGTTTGGACACATCCGATGTGTCATGTCTTTTCTTTCACTCTACTGACACTGCAGTTTCTCATTGAAGGCATCAAAACTACGAATGGACAAAATGTATCAGAAATATCACCACCTTTCATAAAAAGCATATAAAAAGTTATTTCACGTGTTTTTCTTTGCTGCATCAGTGCATATAGCTTGCTCATATAGTTCATGTCTTCAGTGTCTTGTCTGTTTGATGTCTGCAGTGTAGAAAGTTGTTGAGAAGGTGTGTCCAAAGTATTTCATCATTTTTTTTTTTTGTATTTTAAGAGTGTCAACATGCTTCATTTCAACTGGCAGTAAAAAAAAAAGAAAAAAGAAAAAAGAACTGACTGCCCCAGTTCACCCAGTTCATCCAATTATATTATCAGATTTTTTTTTTTTTTTTCTCAAACGTGCCGCCTCTTTTCACAAACATTCTCTCTTCTGGCCCGTCAGTTCATGAATAACTGAAACAAAACCCAATTCTCCTTTTTTCTTGTGAACAATGTCATTATTTTTTCTTTCTCTCTCTCTCTCTTTCTCTCTCTCTCTCTCTCTCTCTCTCTCTCTCTCTCTCTCTCTCTCTCTCTCTTTGAAGCTTAAAACACACAAACACAGCCCCTCTCTCCAGCCTGCGGTCCAACGTCGGGACTCGGCGGAGCGGATCAGATTCGTTTGTGTCAGTTTGTTTATTTGTTTGTTTGTCCTGCCCTTTTCCTTTCTGTTTTTTTTTTTTTTTTTTTCCGCTTTGCGTTCTCGTCGTTTCCGCCCGGCGACACCCCCCCCCCCCCCCAAACCCCCATTCACGGCCTCCTCAAGTGTTTCTCGCCACTCTCGCAATTTTCTGCCTGGTCGCCCCTAATACGGCGCTCTGTTTATCTGCCGCCACGACAAGTCTGATTTATAGAAACGCGGCGCCGGCGACAACAGATAATTGCGTTGCCTTTTCTGCCAGGAGGCCCGGCAACGTTAGCGGCTGTTTGTCTTGCTGCGCGGCGAGAGGACGAGACACTGCGGCGGCGACGGCGGGGGGGGGGGGGTCGATCAGATACGAGGTGAAGTCGTCCTCCAGGTGTGAGCGGAAAGGCGGAGGGGGGGCGGGGCCAAAGCGTTGCATCACGTTGGTTTTGGGCGACCTGCTGCTGGAGAGAAAGTTTTTCCAGGTTCAACGGCCAGCAAAGGGGATGTAGGGCAGGGAGGGGGGCGGGGGGGGCTGCTTAGTATTGGAAGCAAACTAAGGGCTGCAGGAGACGTCACGTGACAAAAAGCGACACCGCCTTTTAAAATGATGTCTTTTTGCACACGGGTGACATCCAAATCATCAAGCAGAAGAAAAAGAGGCTGCTGCTGCTGCTGCTGCTGCTGCTGCTGCCCTTCACAGCGTTAATAACAACAATCCACGCAGAGACGGGCCAACGTGACCCGCATGTACGCCTCTTTCAAAAGAGTACGAAAAAAAATATATATATAAATATATATATATATATTTGTGTATTTTTCACTGAGAAAGACCTCCATCTAAGCCAGTCACATTCAAAGTGTCTGGTAACCATGGTAACACCTGCGAGACATCACTGTGCGAGAGAGGAAGGCAACAACAAGGAGAAGAGACGGACGAGCTGCAACAAAAAAAGATAAAAAAATAAAAAAAATAAAAAATGGGGGGAAAAAAACGAGGGGGGATAAAAAGGGTAAATTGTGGAGGCTCTCCACATGAAGCGGGGATGGATGACAGCATGAGTGTGTGTGTGTGTGTGTGTGTGTGTGTGAGAGAGAGAGAGAGAGAGAGAGACGCCACACGCCTGGAATTATTTCCTCATCTTGTCTCGCCTGGACATTTTAACACCGGGAAAATTTTGTGGCTGCACGCAGACAAAAGAAGAGCATTACACGTTTATAAGCACACGTACGCACAAACACACACACACACACACACACACACGCACAAACAGCCTACAGTAGGTGCGTGTTTGAACATCGGCAGGTTTTTTGCCGAGACAGAGACACTCGTCACCAAGGTCCCTTTGTGATGTCACAGAGAGCCCAGATACCCCCCCCCCCACCCCACCCAATCCCTGTCGCTTTTTTAAACATGTGGAAGGTCCAACGCAGGTGCCAGTTTCAACAGGGGGCTGTAAACGCGGGGCTAAGTCCGCTAATCTCTGGAGATCTTTAGAGAGTCAAACTGGAATCCTGTTGAAAAAAAAAAAACAAAGATCTGAGAAAACGGAATGAAAACGGCGAGAGTAGCGACTCTTTTGCTAAAATCCACACATCAGACGCAGCTGATGCAAAAGGTGTGAAACCTTCACGTTCTCCCCTGACGTGGGGCGGCAGAGAGGCAGCGAGAGCGCAGAGAGACGGAGAGAAGCGAGGCCGTCGTGGCGGGGCGGGGCGGGGCTCCTACCTGGGACGTGTTGACTCGGCCCTCCTGGAAGGAGCAGTCGCTGGCGTCCTGCGTGCACATGTGGCGGTACTTGCACCAGTGGCAGGGGAAGTTCCCGGTGACGCAGGACAGGCACCTGCAGGGGGCGACAAGGAGAAGGAGCGGGAGAGTGAGGCGCCGGGAGAAAGCGATGCTCTGCTACGAGCAAAGAAACGGGCCACAGGGGGCGCCGTGGTACCGATAGCTGAGGGGTTCTGAAGTGTAGACTTTTGTTCGGGATGATTTAGTTTTTTTTATTTCAAACCGTATCTCTTTGTCTTCTTCTGTCTAGTGACAGTACGGCCTTTTTGGTAACTGTTTCCAAGGTGACCACTTGCGTCCAACTTCTCGTGAATTTTTGTTTTATTTTGCTCATCGAAAGCAAGTTAAAAAATTTAAAAATAAATGAAAGAGAGCACAAGATTTTCGTCATCTTCCATCATGAATAATGTTTGCATTCATTTAGATGTTAGCATCCATCCTCACATCAATACCAATCAATATCGATATTAACATTGGTATCGATATTATCGATATCAGAACAATAGCTCATCCCACTTGGTGGTAACCCTCGAAACAAACACAGAGACATTTTGTCCCACTTTTGTTTTTGCATCTTAAATACGCCAAAAAAAAAAAACACAAAGCACAGCTAAAATCTGATTGGCTGAACTGTTGCTAGGCAAGGCGGCGGCAGCAGCAACGGCGCAAACACGGCTAAGCATGTCATCACACCCTGACGGGCCTAGAGCGACCTGGAGTCTACAACATTTTCACATTTATTTATTTTTACTTTTTTTTTTCTTTTTTTTTTTTTCGCAAACAGACAAATCGCCTCAAAAAAAATCACGTCAGGACTGACAAGTTCCGCCGCCGCCGCCGCCGCCGCCACCGCCCGGTTGCATCAAGACTCGGTGGCGGCTGTCAGCGAGGCCCGGAGAATCCACTCCGCCCTCCTCATTCTCCATGCTGCGAGGCTTACAGCCGACTAAGCTGGCAGGCGAGATAAGCCTGTTTTTATATAACACGTGGACCCCCCCCCCCCTCCCCCTCCAACACACACACACCCACGCACCCTCACTACCACCTTCCTCTACTTCAGAGTTGAGCAAGTAAAATAAAATTGGAAAACATGGATTACCTCATTAGGTGAAAAACAAGGCTAGTGTTAGCGACCGGGATTAGCTTCTAAACGCTCTACTAATGTGTTTATTGAGTTAATTCAGGTCAGCGAGGTTCGACCCCAGCTAAACCTGCTAGCGTAGCTTCAGCCCCGTCAACAACAGGCAACTTTATTTTGTTTTGGTTCGCTCTCTCTCCCTGTGTCTGCCTGTCTCTCTCTCTCTCTTAATCTGCATGATTTTTGCTAGCGGAGCTCCGGCAGGAGGCAGCAGCTCGCCCGGCTGCCAATCATCCGACACCCACTGTCAGGGAACAGCGAGGCTCCTCTTGCCCACCTCTGTCGTCATGTTTGACATTTTAAAGCGAGCAGCTTTAGCTCCAAAAAGCACCACTTGAACTGGGTTGTTTTTTGTTTTTTTTTCATTATTTGTTTGAAAGAGAGCGTTCCAAACCGGTGGGAGAGGAAAAAAAAAAAAAAAAAAAGGAAAAAGATCAAAAAAACACCGTTTCAGAATGTGACTTTCACTAACTGGAGGTTTTGGGCCTCACTGTCATCCGTCCTTTTATCAAACTACTGAGACAAACTCTACTTTAAAAGAATGACACAACACCTTCAGGTTATCAGATTTTTTTTTGCGGGGGAGGGAAATAAAACACAAATGTCTGTCTGCACAGAAACAGCAACGAAATGACATCTAGTACTCCCTAATGTGTGTGCGTGTGCCGCTTTATAAAGGGCTGCGTGATCATGTGACTAAATGTGAACCTTCGGCAACAGCAGAGTCTTCCTCCTGCGCCAGACACTGTGTTAGCAGCTGCTAACGACAGTATAGCTTGCTAATACTGCAGCCGAAACTCTCCAATTCAATTGCAGGCGTCCATATCTAATGGGACACCTACGATATTCTGGACTTGGTCGCATGAAGATTTGACCATGACATGGCGACGGGCCCCATGTCATGTCGCAATTGTATACACGTTTCAAACATTTCAAGCAAGCATCCACATTGAACAAAGAGGTGCTTGGCGTGAGATCTGCTCTGGTAACATCAGTAGGATTTCTAATGATGATGATGAGTTAAAAAAAAAAAGAATGTCAAAGAGCGCCACCTGTGGGATTATTCCGGTGAACTGCGTCTCAGTGTGGGTGAGCGAACAGCCTCTGAACCTCTTCAGCACTTGGAGAGGTCAAACAGACACAGTCAAGATGGATCTTTTTTTTTTTTTTTAAATTCTGTTGCTGCGACTGCAAGAGGAAACGGTCGGCGTTTCAGTTGGAGAGAGCGCCACCTTTCACGCAGGAGGATGCAACGGCTTCGCTCTCGCTGCCTGCCGTGCTGGAAGCGGTGGTGGTGGTGGGAGGCGGCTGAATGAAAAAAAGAGACCCTCTTGAAATTGGATTCCCGTCTAATCCCGGCTCCGCCTTTGTCCCCCCCGTCCTTGGTTTATTCAGATTTCCGAGGGTTAACCCCCCGCCCCCCTCTAAATCCGCCGCTTCGTATAGGCCGGTGATAAGCTCGGCGAGACTGTGTGGAGTTGCTGGAGTGCCGGCGCGAGCTTCATAATCAATGTCGGTGGATTTCCGTGGGGAGACGGCGGGCCGAGGGTTATGCTAACAGTCTGATGTTTGTTAGCGGAGCCGCTGAGCCAGTTCCTCCTCCATATTAACCCCAGGGTGCATCGATTTCTTGTTGCAGGGGGTGCGAGAGTGTGTGTGTGTGTGTGTGTGTGTGTGTGTGTGTGTGTGTGTGTGTGTGTGCTTGGGGCCGCATTAATGGGCGCTCGCTCGCTCGCTCTCACACTGAGACTCGCTTGCGAGGAAGGTGAGGAGCCGTCGGCCGTGTCAACAACCAGGGCGGCGCTCCGCTGGGTCACCTGGGCGTTTGAGGCTCCAAGCCCCGCCCCCTCCCCCTTCTAACCCCCCCCCTGCAGCTGAGCCATTGATGCCTGGACAAGCGGCGTTGGGGTAAGTGGCTGCTGCTAGCGCTGCTGCAGTGCAGTCAATAAAATCTCCCGCTATTTAACAAGACCCAGGAACAGCCGCAAAGAGCCAAACACCCATTTTTTCTTCTTCTTCTTCTTTTTCTTCACGTTCCTGGAACACAAAGCGTGCACGGACGCCGTGTTTGATTCAAAAGAGGAAAATTCGCCGACAGACTCACGGCTCCTCCCCTGAAAAAAACAGAATAAAATAAAGAAAGGAAAAACACGCGACCCAAATGAAGTAGGCCGGTGACCCATTTGCAGGCGGCGCGGCAAACACAACAAACCCCCTAATCAGCACTTGGAGCGACGAGAGGCCCGCTGTGATTCTGATTAAAGCCCCTGATGATGCCGTGACATCACGGCTCCCCGGCGGCTTCGGTGTGGATTGTGTCGTCGGAGACAAATAGCGGCTCCCCGCGTTATGGAATCTATAAATAGGCCAGTCGCGAAAGCACAAGACGTGCAGCCGAGATGTTTGAAAACTCGGGAGGACTCAGACGCCGTCAGAGAAACTTGGCTGCGTGCTTCTTTTTTTTTTTTCCCCTTGCTGTTGTTTTTCCACATTTGCGCGACGTCCCTTTTTAGCGACAATGTTTAAATTTTGAAAAACTGCTTTGACATTTAACTTGCAGAATTAACTCAACCTCAACCACCGTTCTGCTAAATTTCTTTCTTTCACGGCGACTGTGGCTCGGGAGGATGACCGAAAGGTCGGCGGTTCAAATCCTGCTCCATCCTGGTCCGTCGTTGTGTCCTTGGGCAAGACACTGAACCCTAAATTGCTCCCAGTGGGAGCAATGAGAGGCCATTGTAAGGCGCTTTGGGATAGCGTGAAGGTGCTGGAAAGAGCACTATACAAGTGCAGTCCATTTACCATTCTAGAATTTTCTCGCTTCTGATTGGTCAACACATCTGTACCGGTATCAGTGCGCTGTCTGTATCACTTGTCACCTCGATGTGCAGGACGTGCAGCTCACCCTGCTGGCAGCCGCTGCCCTCTGGTAACCCCAGACGATGCTGACTTGGATAGAAGTTGAAGAATGATTCCAGGGGGAGCTTTTCAAAATGGATGCGCGCTGCGGCACAACCTCGCTTACTTCCTCTGCTAACTCTCTGCGTTCCCTATGCCCCAACCAACTCAACCGCTCCTCCTCCGGCCTCCTCCCCCATCTCTTTATTTTCTGCTTTCTCTCCTTTCACCGCCTCCGGTGCGCCGCTTCGCATTTGTTTTCCCCTTCCCCTCTTTAAAGATGCATTACTGCAACTCCCGCACACTCAATTAAACCATTCCCACCCCCCAGCCCCTCCCCCTCCTGCGCCTCTTCTTTTTATTTTAATGCAAATTCCTAATATTGTACCAGCGTATGTAAATAGCTTGCAGCGCGCCGAGTGTGTGTGTGTGTGTGTGTGTGTGTGTGTGTGTGTGTGCCTTCTGTCTCGGAACGCTGCCTCCAACTGTGCACACCTGTTTGTGTGTTTTTTGCATGAGCCTGCGCGTCTATGGCACCTCCATGTGTGTGTGGGTGAGTGTGTGTGTGTGTGTGTGTGTGTGTGTGTGTGGTCTACTGGTGGGGGGGCCTTCCCTGCAGGCTAGCTCAGCGGCAGTACCTAGCATCTGTGCTGCGATGGAGGGGCACCGCTGTTACCCCCCCCCAAAAAAAAAAGAAAATGCTCCGACTCCTACTTCCCCTCCTAGCAGGCGCAGGCTGTGCAGGTGACGGCGGGGAACGCGGAGGGGGGGCGGGGCCCAGGCGGCGATATAATGCACGGGTTTGTGCCGCAGCTGCACGGGAGGTTTACGGCCCCGCCGGCATCCTCGACGGTGCAAGCAAGGCTTAAACAGCAGGTTTAACTGTTTGTGCAGCAGAGGTGGGTGGGGTTATTGGCGGGGGATGGGGGAGGGGGGGTGCGGTGAGGTGGGGGGGTGGGGGGTGTTACTACAAACGCACAATAAGGCATAAACACGAGCACTAATGTTCTCACACAAGGAAAATCAAACGGTACAGCAGAGCCCGGAGCTCCGCCCCTCCCTCCCCCTCCGCCCAGGTGAGCACTTCCAGCTCCGCCTGGCTCACAACCCGGGTAGCACTGTGCAGTTAACTGCAGCGCAGAGAGTCTGTAGACGTGACGAAGAGAGAAGAGAGGAGGAGCGAACAAGTTAATAAGGAGCTAACAAGCTAGACCAGGCATGGGCAAACTACGGCCCGGGGGCCACATGTGGCCCGTTCAGCTTTTTAATCTGGCTCGCCAAACTTGAAGAAATCAATTTAAAAGTAATAAGACAAAAAAACAGCTGTTTTTGATCTTTTTTTTTTCTTTTTTTTTGTAAGTATTTTAAAAGTCATTTCAATAAATAGCTGCATACCGTAGGACTTTAAAGACACATATCTTGTTGTAACGCTTTGTTCATTTTCAATTGACAATAGAGCACATGTTTTCTACATATCCCATGATATGTTTTTTTATGAGGCGGCTCACCAAAACACTCCAGCCATCTGCTGCTGCTCCGGCCCCTCTGTCAAATTTTAGAACCCATCATGGCCCCACCAGTCAAAAAGTTTGCCCACCCCTGAGCCAGACAGACAAGTGTGTGGGGGGGAGGGGGGAGGGGGGTCGAGTAGGGACTGAAGAGGCAGGAACTCTTAACTAATGAAAGGCTTGCGAATCGTCGGACTGTTTCAAATGCTTTCCACCAAAAACAAACAAACAAGTCCGGAAAAACAAGAGGCGAGTCGCCCGGAAGAAAAGCCGAGTGGCCGAGTGTGAAGACCGCCGACGTGCTGCGAAACCTCCTCGTCGCCTTTTCACCTCCGCTCAAATTGCAGCTAATGAGTTTTTTTTTCTCCAAGACGTGCTTTGGTTCCAGTGCTTGGCTGCCGTGCGCGGCTAGGAATCGATGTATTATTTCACTCCCTTCATTGCTTTAGATTTAATTAACTAATTGATTTGTTCAAAAGAAGAAAAAAAAAATCCCAAACACATTGAATAATGAATTAGCAGACGATGCGCGTCGTTTCTCTCGAGCGGTTCGCGGCCAGTTTGCGGGCCGATATGTCTTGATTATTATTGGCTGAAGAACCACATCCGCCTTTTATTCAACGCTTCTCTGAATTTTATTTCTTTATTTTTTTATTTTTTCCAGGCCGGTCTGGTTACTTATTTGTTTGAAATGGATCTCAGTGTGTAAGCATCTTATCCCTTGATGTATGAAATCAAGGGATAAGATGCTTCGCCTCAGAAATATGGAAACTATCAGAGCTAACTAGCCTAGCCGTTGGCTAATTTAATTTGATGTGTCTGATGTGTGAACATTTCTTTCTTTTTACCCTCAAAATCGAAGAGAGAGAAAAACTCACGACTGGTGGACGCTGCAGTTGTAGAAGACCAAGTCCACGCTAGCAAACTTCTTCCCCGTCTCCTTGGACTTGAGGTGCAACTTTATCACCCGCTGGTCACCTGCAAAGAGTCAAAGAGTCGGGAGTCAGCGGCGCTGGACTATCAAACCCGGCCGCCCCGCCGTATCATTTCTATGGAGAGCCGCATAAACGGGTGAAAAATATATCCTCCCAAATGTTAACCGCCTCGTTTTCAGCTCCCCGCTTGTCAATTGGTGGCCGGGCTGACATTTGGGAGCTCCAGCAGCAGCTGGGGAGTCAGCAGAGCCTGGAGGACGATCGATAGGAGCGGCGGCGGTGGAGAAATTACTGGAGGAAACGCTTATAAAAAAAAAAAGAAAGAAAAAAGCTGAAGTGGTTTGTCTGGGTGTCTCGATGATTGCTCCAAAAGTCTTGTCTGCCGTCGGAAGAAGAAGCTGGAGCCACGACCTCCTCCACCCCCCGTATCACACAACATCCACAGCTGAATGGCCGAGTGACCACAATTGCTAAAAACAAAGTGTATTTGTGGGGCATCCATCAAAACAAGTCAACCTCCAAAAGGCCAAAGCGAAGTGGAGTCGGTCAGAAGAAAAGCTCCGAGTTACTGGAACGTGCTTCCCCCTTGTTCTTCTTCTAATGTGTGTTTTGTTTCTCCTCCATTTAAATGGATGTCGCTGTTATTATTATTAACAAAATGTCCCAAAAACAAGTGTGAGCTAAAACACACAGTTGTGGAACATCAGCCCTTTGTGATGTCACAAAGAGCACCGATACGTCTCCCAAGTTAGTGAGAATGCGTGCAGGCAGGTGCCCGTCTGCTGCTCTGTTTGTGCATCCCAAGTCCTTTTTTGTTCAGGGTGCGGTGCCAAAACTGCCTCTGAATGCAATTGGACTGACAACCGACCAATCAAAGGGACAGACTTTTGTGTTGTGGCAGCAAGGCAGCCAAATGGGAATCAACAAAAACCCTCAAAAGACTCAGCAAGCACGAGATTTTTCAAACTTTACTCTGAACTCCGCTGGAGCCCTTGAAGACGATTTATAATGGCACTGTCAGGGTTACCTTGGTCCCGCGTGATTGGCGCCACATCCTTCCTGGCGGGCGACAGGCAGTAGATCCGCCCGCCGTAGATCCTTCCCTCCGTCTCCACGTAGTCCTCGAAGGAGCAGTTGACGCCGGCAGACAGGCTGGGAACGTTCTGCGCCTGCAGTACCAGCTTCAGCCAGGAGGGGGAGGGAACAGACGAGGTTAGAGTGGAAACGTCTGGGGTCTGTCTCTCTCTCTCTCTCTCTCGCTCTCTCTCTCTCTCTCTCTCTCTCTCGCTCTCTCCACTGACCTGGACTTCCGACATGGTGACGGAGACGGTGTCGGGCTGGACGGACAGACGGACGCACTGCTCCACCCTGCTGGTGAAACGCTGGGGCTCCTCGGCCCGTTCACACCGATCCTTCCTGGAACATCTGGAGGGAGGATGGTGGGGGGCGGGGGGGGAGAAAAACGTGTCACAAGCAGGAGGTGTCATCTGGGGGACGTGTTTGTGTGGCTAAAGGACAATTTTTATTGTCGCTTATGTTTACGTCCGTTGTTTTTTTGAGTCTTTGCGGATGAGTTGCTGAAAAACGTAAAAATGACGAGACGCAAAACTTAACGGGTTGCCACTATTGTGCCGGTAGCCATTTGATATTTATTTATGTAAAATGTACAGTGAGTTACAAATGAAATGCATTAGTATTATTATTAGTAGTAGTAGTAGTATCGTTAACTGGAACAAAATGATATTCTGCATTTGTACTAAAAATAGCCAGCAGACCGTCACTGACAACCAACAGGTCAGATTCCGCAAACTTCTTCTCACATCTAAGATTGCAAGATCGCCTACAATTTTTTGTTTTGTTTTACGTTACATAATGTAAACATATGTAACATAATTTTATGTAACATAATGAACATATTGCAAATTAAAAAAAAAAAAACGGGAATGCAGCAGCGTCGCCTCTTCTTGGTGCAAAGCACCCAAGGAGAATATCAGAATATAAGTGGAACAACTCGGATCAGGACCTTCACTTACACATTGTGCAGGACACACCAGCCACAGTGAGGGTCTCCCGAGCCCAGACACGCTCCACAGGAAGTGTACTGCTCGCAGCTCTCCACCGGGACACGGGTCACCTGTCAGAAAAGCACACACGCACGCGGTTAAAAGGAAGAAGAGGTCTCACTGTGACACTGGGAGATAAACGGCAACGTCTGCAGGTCGACTCGGGGTCGAGGTCCAAAACACGTGTAAACACACCGCCGGGTTGCAATTACACCCCGTGACCACCGTCCCCCTGCGACGCCGTCAGTGGCGGCCGCCCTCTTCAGAGGAGAGCAGAGGACGGCGCGGCGCTTCGGGAGACACCGAGCGGGATGAAGAAAAAAAAGAATAGTAAACACCCTCCAGCTGCGCAACCTCTTCGGAAACGGACGCATCAATCCGGCACTTTGCCTTATTCAGCCCGGAATCACTCTCTCAACACCTGCATTCCTCATGGTCTGGTCTCACTGAAGTCCTGTTGCATGCTGGGACTTTAATCTGGGCCCGTGTGCCTCAGGTGACTCAGGTGTTGTAGCTCCACGCTGATATTCAGGAGAAAGCAGGTTTTTGGTGCATTGAAGTGCAGAGATTTTTCCACGGTGCCTGTGTAAAGATGCCAGTCGACTGTTACCTCACAAATAAAAGACCAAAGACGACTGAAGCGTTTATGTCCTGACTGCTTCCATACGCTGGTGTATTTATTTAGCTGAAGATCAAAGATGAGCCTCACCGAGCAGCAACTAGGACTGTTTTTTTCCCCGAGCGTCAGATCCATTAAAATGGATCCTGCAGCGCTTGAGTGACAGGGTAAATACTCTTACTCGCTGCTTTTGTCGAGCCTCCCGTCAGGCCGAGCAGACGGGCCGAGTTTCGCTCCGAATTCCTTCAGAAGAATAAAACGGCATTGTGCCGTAACACCGCCGAGATAAACATCGCGGATTACTCCTTTTGTCCGCTAAAATCTCTACCGGCCGCCGCCTGCGTGCCTGCGCGGCGGCGATAAAGACGAGAAGCCTAATGATCTCTGTGGCGGGGGGTGGGGGGGGGGGGGGTAGTGATGGTGGAGGGGGCAACGGGGATGGAACAGAGGAGTTGGCGTCTGACGAGGACGTCAAACAAAGCGTCCAAATTCACCTGCCGCCACATCCGGGATGTCAAGGGAGGCCGAGCGAGACACAGAAGAATTATCATTACAAAAAAAAAAAAAATCAGAGTCAGCAGGTACCCTTTGTTCCCGCTGGCAGCATTAAACAGACTTTATTTGGCGGCCGTTGCTGCTGCCGGAGTGTTTAATGAGAAACACTTAGCTGGAATTTCACCACAGCTGCAGGAAAACAGCAAGACTTGAAAGTCAGAAAGCTGTTTGAGACACTTTTTTTCTGCAGGTGTGAGCAGGAGCCCCTCATCACTTTGCAACATAGATGGGGGGGGTGTTTGCGTCAGAAATGTTTAGCTCCAGTCCAAAGTTTCAGCCAGACAACGGCCAGGAAGCAGCGGTTGCACACTGCAGAAGAAGACGGAAAACAGGAAGTGACTGAGAGTCAAGCTGCAGCTGAGAGATGAACCAGGATGGCTATTGATCAGACAGGGTCCTGACTCGCTTGCTTTTCAGCTTTGGGACTTTGCATCCCATAGGGAAAACTGGAGCTGCTGAACTGGCCAGACTGGCCCACATTTGTCTCTTCACCACTTTTGACGAGAACCAACTGTGTGTGGAAGACATGCACCGGTGGTTCCGGCCCTCTTCTATATGTCGAGCTGCTGCTCATTGTCGTCGGAAGTCGTTATCACATTTTTCTGAAGGTGAAAATTCATCATGTTGAAACCTTCTTCGCAAAGTTCTGCTATTATATAAAAGAAAGAAAGAAGGAGCTCAGATTCTGCTTCTCAGGAACTGTCAAGGCGGCACTTTTCACTTCATTCACCACGTGAGGGATGAAGGGGAAGTTTCTGGGTTCAGGTCTTCTGCTGACATAAAACTTGAATGGTGCTAGAGGCTGAGAATTCAGTATCATCAAACGGTAAAATAACAAAATATCAAGGCAGCAGCACCTGTCAACAGGACAAAACAAGGGAATCTCGCCAGCAGACGTCACTGTTTCAGTATCTAAGCCTCATTTGGGTTTGTGCGTCAACAGAAATCAAAACCATCTCGTCTGCTAGAGAAAAGACTTCATTCAAACTGCTTAAATCACAATCTATATCACAACAGCCGAGGCGGAGGAGTTCATTCGACGCTGCTCGACTGATGTATTCCGACGGAACGGTTCAATTATTGAGTTTTGGAGAACAGATAATGGGAGGGGAAACAGGAGACGTTCGGCCGAAGACTCTTTGTCTTACCGAGGCTGTCGGGGGAGCGTGTGTGTGTGTGTGTGTGTGTGTGTGTGTGTGTGTGTGTGTGCGTGCGTGCCTGTGTGTGTAAGTAAGTGAGAACCACCCATTTATATTAAATATGGCATTTTCATCCCTGGCCTATTTGCTGCTGCTGTGAGAAACATTCATCCACAGACAGTGGCAGGAGGGGAGGGGGTGGGTCTTGGGTGGGTCACTCCAGTGAGGGAGGGGGCCGTGAACGGTAAATGAGGTGGATGGATACACAAAGGATGAGATCACAGAATAAAAGTCCCATTTCGTCTATTTATTTCTGCCTCCTAAAACCGTTAATGGAGTGGGGGGATAATTTGGGGGGGGGGGCTGGGGTTGTTGGGGGGTAGGGAGTAGAGGTAGTGAGGTGTGTGTGTGTGTGTGTGTGTGTGTGTGTGTGTGGGAGTGGGGGGTAATTACAAATAAATAACAGCGACAAATGAGGCCCCCCTCATCTCATGTGGGTCACGATGGAGAGGCTCTTAATTTGCCCAGTGGCAGATGAGGGCGGGGCTGAAAATGTGGGGTGGGGACTGGATGCATGAATGCTCGAGACTCATGCAATTGGGCTGATGTTGACGCAGAAGCGAAATACCGTTCAGTGCCACCAGGGGGCGGCTGGAGAAAAAAAGTAAAGCAAATCGTGGCTCAAAAGTTTCAGCTACACTGTGAAGAAAAGCTCCACGATGTAGCGCCTCAACTTTTAGCACTTCACAGAAAGTGTTGAATTCTCTCGACGGCTTGACGCGAGCTGCGGGGAAACGGGACAACTGGCGCCGAGATGTCCCTGCTACCGTCTGAACTTGCGTCTATTTTCACCGCCGTCCCTTCGATTTTCTCGCCCTCCTCCTCCTCCTCGTCTCTCCGCCCCTCCGTCTCTCTCCTCAGGCCCCAATCCGTCATGAATTTGGCGGGACGCGGCCGAAAAACATGGAAAAAAATGGAGCCATAGATCACGAGTTGACACCGACGGACTAGAAACTTATGTGGGACGGTGGGAGGAGAAAACACAAAACACCCAGAGAGAGAGAGAGGGAGGGAGAGCCCGGATTCTAAAAAGAGGATATATTTGCAGTTGCTCTATTTCTTTTTTTTTGGAACGGTGTTCTGAGCAGCAGGTATTATCCAGATCCCGAACACCAAGTGCACAACGGGAAGCGATGTTAGCCGCTTAAGCTGCGTGGAGATGCGAGCGTGCCTTTTAAGAAAAACAGCGTCGACAAAAGCTCGGTGTGCCGAGTAATCCGCCTGAAAATGTTCTTACGATTAAAGATGACAACAATAATAATAATAATAATAATAATAATAATAATAATAATAAAAATAATAATGATCTCTGCCTGCTGCCGTGATACAATTCATCCTACATCAAACTATCACCGTCTCCCTGCAGCTGCACTAAATTGTTGGGTCTGGATTCCAACTGGAGTTCTGACTAGCTCCGCGTTGTGGCTCCACGATGGGCCAGTTCTCCAACTCTGGAGCTGAGCATCGATTGTACCGGATCAAGTTGACAAGTACGAAGTGAAGCTTCATGGGGCAACTACCCCGTTCACCATCAAATCTATATGGAAAAACTCCAACATTTACATAGAAAACTCAAAATGCCAATTTGCCAAGGAGCAGGCCGGCCCACTAAGGTGGCCTTTCTGGACTCCTCTTACATTTATCACCGACTGAGAATTTGCAGAAATGCCACCGAGACAGAGAGAGAGAAAGAGAGAGAGAGAGAGAGACAGGGAAGCAGTGCACCCCTGTCTCCTCTGACCTCCAAGTTCACTAAATGCTGACTAAATTGAATATGAACCGCCCGTCTGATGCCGAGCCAGGGGTCGCCTTTCCCGGCGGTGCAGTGTAGCTCGTTCCCGCGCCGCCGCCGCCACCGCCCAATCGATAGGCGGAGGTACATCATCAGACCATTACGCCTCCGTCTGGGCCGAGGCCGGGCGGGCGGGTCGCCTGCGAGCAGCTGCTTTACAAGCCGACGGCCTCGACCTCGACCCCTCCAGCGGCGGAGCTCCGGTGAGGAGATACGGCGGTGATGTAACCAGCAGAGGGAGCGAAGGGAGGTGAGAGTCTAGGCATAGTGGACATTTGTGTTTCGGTCACACAAAGTGGATCGTTGGAACTCATTGATTGCGTTAGCGCCACCTACTGGGGCGATGTTGCAAAATGAGCTCCAGGCTACGTCAGAATCCGTTGGACCATAACTGGCCTGTAAGGGTTGAGTTTCCGCTACTACCTACTCAACTCGGCTCGACTTGGTACGGGTGTGTTTTCAGTGCAACTGGGTGGACTTGTTACAGCAAGGTAGGCCCAAAGTCCTTCCATGCACCTGGACTGTGTATGTCTTACTTGTTTGTATTTACAATGATTTTTTTTTTTCTTTGTTTAACAGTAGACATTATTGGGCTGAGAATTTCTTGGATATGACCATTGACGCTGTATCCAAACTCTGTCATAGCAGAGAAAATGTAGAGGTTTGAAGCCATTGCTTGGGATCACTTAAAATTACTATCAAACAAAAATAAATGCACAACATGAGTCTATTCAAAGAAACACTTCTCACCTGTAAAAACACCAGCTTAATTGTCACACTAAATAACAGTGTTGAAAGATTTCTGATTTGACCCACTCCCCGAAATGACTTGCTTCAGGGGACGACACAATGATATGTAGCTCACTGCCCTGGGTGGACGCGGACGGTCGTTTATCCCGATGCGTCGCGGTTAGCATTGGGATAGACTCCAGTGGCCCCAACGACCTTGAGGATACCGCCAGTTGCGCGAGGAAACAGGCGGCTTGGGCGACGACGGAACCATTTCGTAGCGCGAAACGCCGTTATTTCCTACTCGCTTACCGACCCGGTCCGTGACACTACACCCCGTTACAACCGTCTCAGCCATCAGAAAGTATTCAACGAGCTTCAGGTTCCTCTTAGCAACGCTAACCTCAATGCAGTGTCCCGCAATTTAGAGCGGTAATAATCCGACGGGGACGAGCTAAAAAATCGATAAAATGAGCCACGATCCATTTGGGCGTCCACTCAGTCGCGCCAATTAGGTGATGTCATCCACCGGGACACTAAAAAAAGCGTTGTTTTATCGCACAGGCCACCGGCGCGGAGGCCGAGTGCGACATGAAAAATCCCCCTTATCCCGCAGATTTTATTAGACTTCCGCCAAAAAAAAAAAAAAAAAGTGAAAAAATTTTACCGCATAACGAGGAAACAACGGCGGACAATAAAAGTGATTTAGCGGGCCAAGTTCCGTTTTTATGAGCAAAGAAATGATGTGATACGAGTGAAGCGCGTGGGATACGGACCAGAGTGGAGGTGCGTGTGCATGTGTGTGCGTGTGCGTGTGTGCGTGTGTGCGTGCATGGCAAGGAGACACAAAGAGGGGCCGTGTATAAATCCATCGGCCGCTAATCGAAAACTCTCGCCTCTTGCCGTGAACCGGACAGTTTTATGTTTTCCCTCCACCGCGTGTGTGTGCGTGCGCGTGTTTGTGTGTCCGGGCCGCTGTACGGCAGATACGGCGTCTACGCGGCAGCAGCGGCCCAATCCACCACTTTTAATTATGTGTGTGAGTGAATATGGGGAAAGGTAAATTGCTCTGTCAAGGCTGGAAATTGGCTTTTTGATGTTTGAGGTCTCATCACTTGGCATTTCTATTATTCAACAAGGAGAGAGGGATGGAGGGTGGAGGAGGAGGACAAACAGGGCGGAGGTATACATCTTCGGCGAGGGAAGGTGTATGACAAGACTTAGAGCCGAATGGTGGGAGGAGTCGGCAGCCAGTTTCAAGAACTTCTGCAAGATTTTATTTTACTTATTTACTCACTTTTTCAGCCTTGCAACTTTGATGAACTGATAACCTCCTTCTGTCGACTTAGAATTTGATTTTAGAAGCAGAAATAAACTCATGGTAATGCCAGTCATGCTAGTTTTGAGGAGGCCCAGGGAAGTCCACGGTGCAATTGCACTGTTATTACAACGTTCCAAACCAAGAAAAAGAAGAACGGAGCAGCTTGGGAGAAATATGGGCCAACATTGATTTCCAAAAGGTGGAGCTTTACTCTCGCATGCATCTGTGCAAATAAGGTGGCGAAGGACCGTTTGCTACTGACAAATCTGCATCACTGTTTCTTGACATCTTGAACCAAACAAAAAAGCACACTCGATCTGTAACTGACAAAAGTCCCCCAACATGAGGAGAATGACCTTGGGGCACAAATGTATTTACATGTGTAATATGCATTTACATAAAAAGTTTTAGTCAAGCTTCTTTGCTGTACATGGGACGAAACTTTGTTGCCGGTACAGCCACTTTCTCAGACATCTGCTTAATTCTTGGGCAGGCATGGGGCAAACTATGGCCCGGGGGCTATAAGCGGCTTGTTAAGCTTTTTAATCCAGCCTGCTGAACTTGAAGAAATTATATTAAAAGTAAGTAAGTAACAAAATAGCTGTATTTCATCCATTTGTTTAGTGTTTAAACAGTCATTTCACTAAAGAGCTAAAAACCATGAGGTTTCAAAGACACAACTCACAGACAAGCACACATATATATTTTTTTCTTCTTTGAGGTGGGTCAACAAAACACATCGGCTCCTGCTCCGGCCGCTCTGTCACATTTTAGAACCCAATGTGGCTCATGAGTCAAAAAGTTGGCCCACCCCTTCTCTCGGGTCTCTAAACGCCGGTAAAAGTGCAACAAAACTGCTACTATTTTTTATTTCTGCCCAGTTCTGCACACCCGGGGTTTCCACCGGCGACCTGAAAGCACAAACACGTTATCTGGGTGTCCGGACGGCCGCCGGCCGAGGGAGGCCGCGCTCTCCGTCACCGCCGCCGCCGCGATGGTTACACCAGTTCACGTTCGGCGGCGGCAGAGCTTCATTCAGCTCGGCGCAGGAGTGCACTTACACTTCACAAACTCACTCTGGAGACAGAAGAGCCCTCGGAATATTGAAGAGATGAGTTGGGGGCAGAGTCACGGGGGGAAAAAAAAAAAAGGAAACCAATTATATCTCGCCGCCACCTCAGCCTCGGCTCGCTCTCTTTTTTTCCGCTCTTCCGTGTCTGTCTGGACTGTGAATGTCTTCGAAAAATGAAAAACTATTGCTGCTGCTCCTTCAAAGGGAATGGCTGTTTCATCACGTCCATTCAAGCGAATTTCGTCCGAAAGTCGAGTCTGTGAGCCGTTGTCACCAAAAAAAAAAAAATGGAACTTTCGGCCGCTTTTAGTCGTTTTAAAGTCATTACGTTGACATTTATCAAGTCTGTGGCACTTTTTTTTTTCTTTTTCATCGCCTAAAAAGGCTGAATCAACTTTGCTGCAGCGTAATTGCTTCCCACCTTAGCTGACAGCCCATTGCTAGCGTGTCTTCACTGAGTGTTGCCCTTTACTGTGGAGTCCCGCAAGGTTGTATCTTTGGCCTTATATTCATTTTATAATACTTTTATTCTTTTAACACTTGGGTTAGTTTCGGACTAAATATGATCTTTTTCACTGTGGCACAATCTTTACACATCATCTTTAGTGACTTGCATTTCTGTTGTCAAGCAGAATTTTCTGAAGTTTTTTCACTCAACGTTTTTATTGAGGGACACAGTAACCGTATTTGTTCAGGTTGGCTTTTAATACACAGCAGTTTGAAGTAGTGTGGCACTTTTTTTGTTGTTAAATTATTCTGTTTTATTTTTATGCACAACCTTGTTTTTGCACCGTGTGCTTTCATTGCCGTTGACCTTCGGCAAAAGCACATTGATCCCCTGTGGGTTGTTGTAATCAGAGTCACTCTACAGGTAAGACTAATAAATATTAAAGCACGGAAATAAATAACCCTCCTTTTTTTTTTATTAATGTTCATGTGAGGAGACTAAATGAAGTTTTATTTCCCGTCTGGTTCTAAAAATGAAAATAATAACCTAATGAGTCCTCGTGATACCGAGTCTTTCCAGTTCCTCAGAGTTCAGGCTGTAAATTTCACTTCTTGGGTTCCACGCCGAGGACCCGCCGCTGTCGCAAACACGCGGCCGCAGCTTAGAACACGCAGAGACGCGGCGGAAGTATCAGCGCTCATGAAAAAATAAAGCCCTGCGCTTTAATAATTCACACAGGGCTTCCTGGTGGCAATAGCAGTCATCACTAATGCAGATAACAGGAGGTAACGGAGGTGAAGAACACTGGAAGCCTCCTCCGCCTTTCCTCCAGCGAAGGGGATGGAAATGAGAAAGTCGTGTCCAGCTGGGATTATAATTCAATTATGACTGATGTGTAGCTTATGCTTCCCATTATCTGATCTTTTTGAAAGCGCCCAGCCGTAATTTTTTGGTTATCCAAAAGGTCCCATATTAATCAAAATTCACCCTCGCAATTTGAAGTCATTTGAATAATAATAATAACAAGGTGTATTTGGCAGCATCAACAGCAGAAGAGCAGCCGACACAGGCCGTTTCCAACCAGACCAGACCTCAAAAGCAAGTGTAACTTCCCCTTTTTTTTCTTTTTTTTTTTCGCTCAAGCAAACACGTCACCCTTTTAAAAATAAATCTTTTTCACACCAATTAATATGTAAACGTATTCTGCCTCTCAGTTGGAGAAGTGGCACAGGCCTTCATCCCATGTATGACTCATTTTAATATTCATGATATTAATTAGCACTTTATGTGCATGTGTGTGTGTGCGAGTGCAAGTGTGCTACACTCACATCATTTGCCGTGTCGTGACACCGGAATGAACTAGTTTGACTGCTATGGTCTTAACTTTGGGGAGGATGATCTCCCTGTGATTTCCTGACTGAGAAGAGACCCGTTAGCCTGCTACCGTCTTAGCAGGCCCTGCTAGCATTAGCATAGATCCGGTGTCCGTTCATTGCTTTCCGTAGTACAGTGGCACGGGACTAGCAGTTATCTTTTATTTATTTTCCTGAGTCTTCCCCTAAGACCCGCCCCTAGTTGCTTCTGATTGGCTACTATTCCTTGCTTCTATCCCGAACCCAATCAGGGGCAAGTAGAACGTAGGTTCTACTGTTCTGAGGGCTGGCAAGAACGAGTAACAACACACACAACACATCACATCACATCACAATCACACACTGAGATGTCACTTCCTACTCTGAAGTGACGCCTCTATCACAGCGATTTTAATGTTTTTGTAGCTGCAGAACGATGCAGGTCGGCAGCTTTAGCTTGCCGAACTTCTGGATGAAGCGCACGTCATATCATAGAAACTGTATGCTAGCTCGCGGAAGATAGTTTTTGATTGTTTCTTTTCTCTCTCATACCTGTTTATCCGTCAGGGCGTACAGGTGCTGGTGGTCCGGGCTGAATAGCAGATCCCTCAGGATGGGACTCCCGTCGCTCACCACCACGTTCTCGTACTGCAGAGCCGGCTGCATGACGGAGTTGACCAGGATCTGCAACACAAGACGACAACTTGTGAAGGCTTCCGTCCGCTGCAACGGTACCGCGGCGAGATATTCAGCACTTTGAAACGGCAACAGTTGGATATTGCGCGGAATGAAAAAAAAAAACCAAAACACGAGGGTTGTAATGACGCAACACATCCGATGGCTCTGTTAGAAATAATTGCGCTCGCGGCGGCGGCGACTGCATTAATTTCTTCTGTTCTCTTTATCTTTCTAATTTCCCCGCCGCCATCTGCTCATCCATCAGCAGTTCAGCGGCTCGCCGCACAACCGACTTTCCCAGTGTGCCTACGTCACGTCTGTTCCCTCGAAAGGACTTTTCTGATTCTACAGTGGCGAAAAAAAACTATGTTTTGTTTGGACATGTGAGTCTGACTTTGAAATCTCCTTCCGACAACAACAACAACACCACAACACAACACAATACACACACACACACACAAAATCGACCTGCTGCTCGCTAGCAGGAGTTCAGGCGGACAAACTTCAGTCCCGCAGGAGTGAAACTCTTCACTCTGGCAGAGCCGCGCGGTGGCCGGCGGTGGTGGGGTGGGGTAGATGAGGGGGGGGAGGTGCAGAGGGCAGCTGGACCCAGATTCAGGTCAGCCGGCACAGAGGGAGGGGGCGGGACTCCAGACGGGAGCAGGTGACCGGAGCGTCTCGTCTGGAACAGCCTGCAGCTTCCTGCTCTGCTTCCTCGACCTCCTGCACTCTGGAAGTTAGCGCTGAAAAACTTTGACCAAAGATCCACTTTTTTTTTTTTTTCCCTCGGCCCGTCTTCTTTTTCTTTTTCTTTGCCCTCGATATTGAAGCCGACGCAATCACACCTCGCCGCGAAAAACTTTATTAAATCCAAACAGGCGGCCGACAGGAACTTCCAATAAATGTCACATGTTTGCTGAGGAGAAGGCGCTCGCTAGCTTCCGGCGGCGGTGGCGGCTTCATAAATCCCGACGCTCCGACCTTCCCTTTGTGTCGTCCGCACTCAATAAATTCGCAGCCGTAAAAGGTGAAAAGGGGAAAAAGTGAGATAGGCGACACACACGCACGCACACGCACACACACACACACACACACACACACACACACAAACACACACACACAAACACACACATATTTTTCTCCCTTTATATTTCAATTTGTCCGGTTCTTCCCATTTGGAGACTTATTAGGAGGAAGTGCCGGGACGAGATGAAAGAGACTCACTTGGCGGAGGAGCAGCGGCTACCTGTTTTAAAAGCTGCTTCCAGGATGATTAGATGGGGGGAAAAAAACGACTTTGGTGTCATTACTAGAGAGTCCGTAAAGTCTTTGAACACACAGTTTAAAAGACATCTCCTTTAGGAAATGGCTAAAATTCTCATTCTAATTGGCAACGTGTGCAAACTTTCTGGTTTTGGTCCTTTTTTTTCGGAACCAGAGCGCAAATGACGACGATACTGTGAAACGTTCTGCATCTTCTCATCTCATCATCTAAGAGCAGCGTCCCTATTGGCCGACGCTGCGGGGGACAACCACATCCTCTCTCTCCACCACCGCTACTTCCTGTAGCCACGTAGCACCCGCCACGCAACCTCGCTCGTCGGCAACGAATCGCTTCGCGAATTTACGATGTGTCTCGTCGGAGTTGGTTTTTTTTTGTTCTATATTTTCATCG
>NW_027466069.1:5712500-5757500 GCF_046127955.1 Nelusetta ayraudi | reverse complement strand
AAAAGAGGATGAGAAGGTGGAGCAGAAAGAGGAAGAAGAGTATGAGGAAGAGGAGGAAATGGAAGAGGAAGAGGAAGAAGAGCATAAGGAAGAGAAGGAAGAGGAGGAAGTGGAGGAGAAATAGGAAGAGGAGGAAGAAGAGGAGGAGGGAGAGGAGGAGGACTAAGAAAAGGAGGAGCGGGAAGAGGAGGACAAAGTAGATAAGAAAGGAGGATGAAGAGGAGGAGGAGGAGGATGAGGACAATGAAGATGAGGAAGATGAAAACGATGAAGAAGAATAGGGAGGCCAGGAAGAGGACCTGGAAGAGGAAAAGAGTGGGAAGAAGAGAAGGAGGAGTAGAAGGATGAAAAACAAGGACAGGAGGAAGATGAGGGAGAGGAGGAAGAGGAGGAGGAGGAGGAAGAGGAGGAGGAGGAGGAGGGAGGCGGGCTGTGAAAAGCAGCGTATCAGGAGGAAGTCGTCCTCTTTGTATTGACTCCCTCCACTCGCCTTATCGTCCCGGCAGCGCAAATTCACATTTCACGCCTTTTCTGCACTTTTAATTGGCTCTTCCGCTCTCTCACCCCCCCCTCCCTCTCCGCAACCCCCCCCCCCCCCCGCCCCCCCACACCTACACCACCACCCATCCCCTCCCTACCCCCCTTCTTCACACCCACCAATCAAATGCGGTGTGTCGCCTCGCACAACAAACCCCGAGTCAAACAAATAAACAAACAAACAATAAAGTGCTGACACATGAAACGGCTGGCGGCTCACCCCAAACCCCGCGTGCCCGCTGCTCTCGCTGCTCTTGTGTGTGTGTGCGTGCGTGCGTGTGTGCGTGCGTTTGGGTGCGTGTGTGTGTGTGTGTGTGTGTGTGTGTGTGTGTGCGCGCCTGCGATAAGCCGTGCGGCCTTTGAAGAGAGGCTTTTCCAAAACGCGTCGTCTCTCCTCCCTCCCTCGTTCTCTTCCTTTTCACTCTGCATCCCATAATTACTCGCCGTGGCAACCAGCCAGAGGAGGAGACCGAACGCACGCGGTGGGAGGGGAAAGAAAAAAAAAAAAAAAAACCCAACGACAACAACAACAGAGACATCCATCATGGTGTCGCCGCCCCTCGGCGTCCGCGCCGCCACATTGTTGCCTTGATTCCCGTCACCTTTGGGGCCAGCGGCTGATGGTTTATACGCATCGCCCCTTTAATAATGAGCGCCACCCCCTCTCCAAACCTCCTCCCCCGCAACCCCGGAGGCTGTCCAACACACACACACACACACACACACACACACACACACACACACACACACACGCTCAGTCAGCTTGCTCTCCGTCATCATCCACACTCACACAGTGACAAAGCATCATTTTCCTCCTGCTGAGTCCCAGCTGACACACACACACACACACACACACACACACACACACACACACACACACTCCTGTGAGTGTGTGTGTGTGTGTGTGTGTTTATCCTTGACCCCCCCCCCCTCTTTTAAGGCCACACCTCCTCCTGTCTCCTGTTTACCTTGGAGGCCCGGACCACCTCGCCGCGCTTGACAAATTGAGCGAGTTTAGCAGCAGTTTCACCGCAGAGCGACTCTCACACACACACACACACACACACACACACACACACACACACACACACACACACACACACACACACACACAACTACACACACACCTACGCAAACCGCTGGGCTCCGCTCGGCTGCTCGTGTGTTTTGGCTGAGACGCTGCATCACGACAGGAAGGACAAAAAACAAAAAAAAAAGAGGGAGAGTGCAAAAGAAGACAAGACAGAGGCTGACAGCAGCGATGATGGATGGATGGATGGATGGATGGGTGGATGGATGAATGGATGGATGGGTGGATGGATGGATGGATGGATGAATGGATGGGTGGATGGATGAATGGATGGATGGATGGGTGGGTGGATGGATGGATGGATGAATGGATGGATGGGTGGATGGGTGGATGGATGAATGGGTGGGTGGATGGATGGATGGATGGATGGACAGAGAGAACATCTCAGAACTGCAGGAAGGCAGGAACCCTCTGCTGCTTTCCACAGCAGCAACACGGCAGAGTTGCTGAATTTTTCAGAAGAATCCCCTCAGTTCTCAGCCAGGCTGCATGGTTGAGATGTGACAGAGGATGGAAGCAGCCGGTGAGGAGCTCCCTGACAAAGCATTTTTTTTTCAGCTCACCTACTGATGCGGGCACAAGAAAGCACAAACGCGTCCAAGTCAATGTTTTGGGTTTAAAACACGGACAGAGCAGATGCCTCACAGTGGGAGCTTTTAAAGATGGATCGGTAAGGACATTTTCACACCGGGACTTTTAAGTAGTAAAGAGTAAAGAAAACAGCACTTTAGCCAACACTGTACAAAGAAAAAAGAAAAAAATCCCCTGACAGGTGGCAACTCTATTGCTGCTATTTTCTCAACACACCCTTTTGCCCCATTGGACATTTCACCCGAGTGAAATCAAGACACTCGAGGAGGGGAACGCACAACTTGACATTGAGCAAAACTGACGCTAGGTGTAAAGAAAAAAATTAAAAAAAATAAATAAAAAAAACGCCCCCTAAGAATCTCTGTTCGCAGTCCATGAACAACAACACGGCCGAGCTGGAGAGAGTTACATAAGATTAACGTGGCAGCTGGAGCGGCGCAAGCTAGCCATAAATCCACTTCTTTATAGCCGACCGATAGAGAGGAGGTGAAAAAAATAGCCCCTGGGCAAGTCTGCAGCGACATAAAGATGATTTAACATCACAGCCGAGAGCTAAAATAAGCTAGCGTATGTTTCGAAAGGGAGGAACAAAAAAAAAAAAAAAAACAGAAGAGAAGAGAAAAGAAAACTCAGGACGGGAGTCCTTCTTCCTCCTCGTGCTGTCGTCTCCGCTTGTCTCTCTGGGGAAGCAGGATTGATCGTCGCCGTCCTGGAACGCGCTCCATCTCACTCCTTTATGTCCCGCGCCGCCGCGGAAGAAGCTAGCAGCCGCACTGGGACGGAGCTCTGCTGTATTTCTCTGGACAGTCGGCTCTCCTGCGGCGCCCCCTTTTGTCGCCGCCAAATGTCACTTCTGGCGGGAAAAGCCGCCGTCTTTGCAAAAGATGAGCCTTTAGCGCGTTAGCGCTAAGCAGTAAAACAACAATAAATGTGCAACCGGGGGCCCGTTGGGTGCACAACCCTACACATCCGACTGCAATGTGTGTGACGGAGTGTTAGTGTGTCTGTGTGTTACTCAGAAGTGTAATTACACGGGGCCGATGATAAAGCAGCCTTTCTTTTTTTTTTTATGCCCTCCTGTGGGAGCTCACAGCTAATTATAGAGCCAGCGGAGCTTCAAATTGCCGTTTAAAACAGCCATACGGAGGGAGACAATAACACACTCCCCCGCTGGTGTCACTGCCGCGCAGTACCAGTGTGTCTGCGCCGGGCCGGAGCGCCCGGGAGAAACAATAGGGTGAAGCGATAGGGCCTCGCCAAATCCAAATAAATAAATAAGTGAAAAAATAAATCACAGAAGCAGGCCCTCGTTAGCCGGAGACGACTGGCAACATAAGCAGGTGCTTAATGATCAGGTGAAACAATGGAATTAGCTCTCTGTTTGCAGCCTGGTGCTACTTTTTGTTGGACCTCCCACAAGTTTGGAAGAGAGCGACACCTGGCTGGGGGAGATGGTGGTGATGGTGAGTGACTTGCCCTCTGTGACATCACAAAGGGATTTTTTTTTTTTTAATAGTATGGGACCTTTATGTAAAAATTGGACAGCTGGCTTTTTTTTCTTCTTTTGCATTTATTTACCTCGAGTGAAACTCGAAAAAATGTTTCTGTCCTTCGGATAGCAAAGTAAAGTTCTGACGGTGAAATTTCGGAGTAGTTTGAACCTACAGAGACCAATTCTCTCCTTTGAAAAGAGTGGAGGGAGAGAAAAGGAGGAGGAGGAGGAGGAGGAGGAGGAAGAGGAATAAAAAGAGGGAGGGGCAGTGAGGGTTGGAGGTAGAAAGAGAGGGATGCAGGGACGGAGAGAAGGAGGAATTAAAAAAATTGAAATGGAAAGGAAGATGAAAACACACACACAGAAACACACACACACAAGCACACGCATAGGCACAAATAGAGACCTCACACTGCTGTACTCTTCACATAAAAGCCCCCGCGCTACATCTTTTTTTTTTCTTGTGTGCGCATTTAAATTATTCAAGAGTTATACACACACAGACCGCACATGAGCACAAACACACGCACGCGTGCGCGCGCAGGCGCGCACACAGACACGTACATGTAAATCCAGTAGATGGATGAATCAAATAGCTTGAGGAAACAGTGCAGCAGGGTAAGATGAGAGAGCAACATGAATGAGTCATCCTTCAATTTGCGCTCATTATGAATGCTCTTACACGCGTGTGTGTGTGTGCGTGTGTGTGTGTGTGTGTGTGTGTGTGTGTGTGCGTTTGTGCCGCGCGCGGGTGCGTGTAGACGCTATCAGTGTGTAGCCTGATAGCGCTCCCCCGGGTTTACAAGAGCGGCAACTCATGTGTCGATTAATTACCAGCGTGTGTGTGCGCACTTGAGTCTGTGTCTGTGTGTGTGTGTGTGTGTGTGTGTGTGTGTGTGTGTGTGTGTGTGTGTGTGTGTGTGTGTGTGTGTGTGTGTGTGTGAGAGATAGAGTTACAGTGCATCAGTGTAATGAGTGTGCGACAGACTTGTAACCAGACACCCGTCCCATCTGTAACTAACACCGGGGGTCAGTCACGCTGAGCCGTCAGTCAATCAGCCCACTTCACTCTGACAGCGGGGCTGCAAAAAGGGGGACGAAGGTTACAGTAAAGGCAACCCAAGACCGGGAAGAAAAAACACTGATAGATCCATCCATCAATCCATCCATCAATCGACTCACTGTCCATCCATCATGTGGTTCTGAAGTGGAGGTGTCAGTTCGGAACGCTGCATCTTGCAGCACAGCCTCATTTTTATTATCATACCCCCGCCCCCTAAATAGTTCATGAATGTTAATTGCTGTAAAATTAAAACGATTGCAATCATGATTGGTTGGATCATTATATGACAACTTAAGTGGGGCTTTAAAAAAAAAAAAAAAGAAGAAGAAAAAAAAGATAGATCTGCAAGAATGAAGATTCCGAAAGAATGTTAGCAGGCGGGATCGGTTTCCATCCACGAGAAGTACATGTTTTTTAACTCATCCGACCAGCTGATGGAGCTTTTCAAGACGGATCAGTGAGACTTCAGCCACGCTGCCAACGTACCGGCTCAGTTCCGCTTCCAGTTTGTGTTGAGGCGAATAAAACGCAGCGAAGGCTTCAAATAAAACATTGGCCGGTGTTTGGAATCTGCGGGCCTTCGGTTGTGTAATTGATTTTTTTTTTTTTCCCCCCGCGCTGTCCGCGTATTGGGCGCCTCGGCACTGCCTTCAGCTGCAGGTGAAGCCGGGTATAAAAACAAAAAGCCCATATCCTATCCCATATCGTATATAAAGCACAGGTGCTGCCGTAATGGAAGGGGCCGCAGCGTTCCTGCAGCCTCTGATTGGCTGGTGCGGAACGCTCCGGCCCGCAGGAGCTGCAGATTACAGCCGGGAGCATTATCGGCAATGATGCGGGGGCAAATAAAGAAGAAAATAAAAATAAAGGTAAGGTGGGGAAAGGGATTGCACCATCCAGATACATAAAAGCAGGAGCCTGAACAGAAATCAATCACATCTGCACGAAAAAAAAAAGAATATACCGTATATATATATATATTGATTTACCATGCGCTCAGCTCTGAAAGAAATCCATCCTTCAATAACTTTCACCCTTTTGATGCATTTTTTACTGCAACCGTCACGATGGATTCACGTCATAAAGATTCTTTATCTTCTTCGGGGGGAGGGGGGGGGGTTGTTTATGCTCCATAAACAAACATTCGCTGAGGCTCCGGAGAACAGAGACCTCAGCCTCCCGACATCGTGAAGCCTTTAAAAGTTGCGCTGGATCCAGTTTAATAGACTCGGTAGGACTCTTAAACGCGGCCCCTTGTGTGTGTCCGTGTGTGTTTGAATGTGTGTGTGTGTGTGTGTGTGTGTGTGTGTGTGTGTGTGGCGAGGTCAGTGGGCTGCGGCCACCGCGTGTGCCTCCGCCTGGCACCGTAACCGGCTTAGTGGTCATGGGAAAAGCTCAGGGCGTCACGTGCGCAAAACACGCCCCGTCTGAAATGTCCAACGCGGGCCAATCAGACGCAGGGTCGCCGCTCCCTCCAGGGATCCGCAGGCCTCGTTGGCGGTAGCGCAAATCTGCTTTCGCAGGACCCGGCGGTGGATTCACGCGCTCAGTTCCATTTCAACTTTTACGATGATTATCGTTACTGCTATCATTGTTACATTTCGAGTTTTTTTTGAACCACCGGAATTTGACGGTCACGATCTGGAAGAAAACCTTCCAATGGATAAAAAAAAATGAAAATCTTGCAAAAAAAAATGTTTGTTAGTGCAAGTAAAGTTGGACGTCATCAGTGAGATGTTACCACCCGACCCACAAAACTCAATCCAACAGGTTTTTTTTTTTTTTAAAGCGCATCAAGTCTGCCTTCTGCCACTCATTCAGTCAGCGGGACAAAGTCAAAGTCAAAGGGAGAAACTCGTCGCTTGCTCACCATCAAACGCTTGCGGGAGCGTCGGAAGGCGGCGGCGGCGGCGTTAAAGAGCCCGAAAGTGATGTTTTCACAGGAAACGTTGACACGAGGCTTTACAGTAGGGCCTCTTTACAGAGGGCAGTAAAAGTTTACAGGTTCAGCGGGACGAGCCGATTCCAAATGTATTTATTTTTCCTCCTCTTTTAAAGGCTTCCTTTTACTGGGGCTCAACGGCGGAGACCAGCGAATAAAATCAGACTTCGGAGCGCTTACTTTAAAACATTGACTGCCGAAACCCGGAGGAGGGCAAATATGGAGGGCCGAAAATAAAAACAAAAAATTCTAAATATGACCTCCCACCGGGATGGAACAGAGTCCCGCCTGCTGGCTTCCGGTGCAGAAGCTCCTCTGCAGGCCTGCAGCCGGCCAACAAACGCACAAATACACACACACAAACACACACAAGCAGAGCGATGGGCTCTGGCAGAAGCGTCATCGCCGCTGACTGTGGCGTACTGCTCCTTTAAGAGTCCAAGGCGCGGCTGGGACGAGGAAGAGGAGACGGCCGCCTCTCACACAGCATCGATGGGGTTGCGCAGCGGCGTGTGTGTGTGTGTGTGTGTGTGTGTGTGTGTGTGTGTGTGTTAAACTTGTACGGAATGTGGGTATTTTCCCGTTCCTCTTCTTCTTCCTCTTCTTCCTCTTCTTCTTCTTCTTCTTCTTCTTCTTCTTCACGTGGGTGGGCCTCGGCCTTAGCGAGGTCGGGGAACGTAATCCCACCCAACCGCCCCATCAAGTTTGCCCAGCGAGGTTTCTCATTCTCTCGTTTCTCCCCTTGAAAGTTTTGTTTTTGTTGGGGTTTTTTTTCTCTGTTGTTTTGTCCACTTTTAACTTTTTTTTTTTTTTTGCCTCCGCCTTGGCAGGCCAGACGGAGGTGGGGTAGGGAGGTGGAGTGTATGTACAGTACAGCGGGGGGTTCTGGGTGGGGTGGGGGGGTTTGTCACCCCGCAGAGCGCAGGAAGTGGAGCGCCAGTGGAGATGAATGGTGGCAGCGAGGGGGAGAGATGGAAGAGCGCCCAGTGGAAAGCATGATGTCATGATTAGTGAGGTGCGACTGTCCTGCAGTCACACTGGCACCGCGCACACACACACACACACACACACACACACACACACACACACACACACACACACACACACACACACACACACACACACACACACACACACACATTCTTTCAGTTTGCCTGCCTCTAACTGAACACAGCTGCTTGAGGAAAAAGGAGAAACAACGGCACCATTGTCACTGTTAACCTCAATCCAGTGGATGCAAACACACACACACACACACACACACACATGCAGAGGCACGCAGACACGCACGGCAAAACACAAGAGCAACAACATTCTGCCGCTCCGAGGCACCGCTCAACCGCCGGCTGAAGAATTCTTTTCACGCTGCAGGATTTGAAGAAAAGAAAAGAAAAAAAAAATGCAAATGTCTTCTTTTAAGCGCATCATTACACATATTTTTAGACCTATAAATTCCCCACTTAAGCTGTAACGTACGTCTTTTTTTTTTTGCACTCATTTCTCTCCCCGCGCTCTGAATGCCGCTCGCGAAGTCAGCGAGTGGGATAAACGTTGAGTTGCGCGATAACAAGCAAAACGAGCATTCGGTGCGAGAAATTTGCATTCCGGAAAAAAACAAAAAAAAACAAGTGTTGCATAATCTGGAGGGGGGAAAGTGCGTAATCGTCTCCTCCACGTCCCCGATAAATCTTCGCGCATTCGACTCGCTGGTTGTGAGGCGGATGACACGGAAGCCTTGTGTTTGCAGGAAACACACGCGCGAGCAAATTGGTCGGTTGGAAAACAAGACTGGCAGGTCTGAACGGCGCTGCCGCCGGCGGCCTGGTGGGGCAGCGGAGAGCAGCTTTCAGAGTGCAAACGGAGGTGACGGAGCCGGCGTAAAAACGCCAAGATTAATCGTGATTAATCGTCGGGGTGGAAATCATCTGGGAAACAGGATATTTTGCCCCTCTTGTTTGCAGCCTGCTGCCAAAAACAAGACCATGGCAATGAGGCGTCGCCACGACTTGGCTGGGGGGTGGGGTCAGAAACCCGAGCGCAAGGCACCAGTGCTCTTTGTGACATCACCAACGGGATTGGTCTCTCCTCAGCCAAGGTATTGTTTTAGTTTTTTTGTATTTTTTTTTAGATAATCTTTGACATGTAATGTCTTCCTGCAGTCTTTGCTGATCTTCCTTTTCAAAGACTAAATTTCTTTGTGCTTTTTTTTTTATTTAAACTCGGGGTTAACACAGCTCCTTTACTTTAGTTCCTCTACCAAAAAAAAAAAAGAAAAAAAGCGGGGATGCAAAAAGGGATCAGCGACTTTGCATTTCATTTGCCTTTCATCAAAACAGTTTCCTGTTTGAACCTGTTAAAAGTCTCATTTGTGTATCTGAGAGAGGCAGGGGAAGAAAGAAAGAAAAAAAAAAAGCCCCCGCATCCATTAGATCCTTTTTAAACTCGACGCGTCCTGCGGAAGCTGCACATTAAGGCAAGAGACAACGTCAACCTCTTAAAAAATATATTCAAAAAAATAAAATAAAAAGGTTGCGGGTGGCTTGCCGCGGCGGGGAGCCGAGAGATCAGAGGGGAGGAAATTATTCTGACCCTCAATCTGGGAGAGGAGCGGCGGGAAGCCGGAGCTGAGGAAAAAGAAACAAAAGAGAACAAGCTGCTCTGCAATTCCAGATGATAGAAATTAAATAAGAAAGTGCTCCAAATGTTTCCCATCGCTGCCTCGGCGTAATGGCCGCGCACTTGCTCCGTGCTAGGGAGGGAGAAGAGGGTGTTGCTGTGCGTCTGGGCGTGTGTGAGTGCATATGAGGGGGCTGCAGCCGGTTTGATATGTTGCAGCCGCAATTTCATTTTTGTCACAGGCACCTTCGGACTTCCTGGCGCCGCGCCAACAGAGCGGCCCGGCGGATGGCCGTGAACTCCCGGGGGATCGACGGGAGGCTCTTCTTTGGCAATAAAGATTTTCTTTTTTTTTTTTCTTCTCAGGGTGAAGACGGAAAAGCGGCGGAAGGAGCAGCGGAGGAGCTCCTGCTACTTCCTGAAAACAGACGGTGTGGGGGGGGGCAGCTCAACACACCCGGGTACTGACATACACACACACACACACACACACACACACACACACACACACACACACTCAACTTTGAACACTGTCACGCTGCCGGAAGACGGATGAGATCAGCGCTTTGACCTCCACTCGTGAGCCGTCGGTGCAAAAAGACACAAGCGCACGTCCGCGGGCACACACACGCGCACGCACGCACACGTCCGCTCACACGCGGACTGCAAGACAAGGAGCCTATTTGAGGAAATGACATCATCATCATCATCGCCATGATCATCATCCCCGGGGTGTCGGCCAGGTCAAGGCTGGCTGGGGGAAGCTGTGCCAGGGCGAACAGAGATCGGCCCCCAACCCAACCCCCCCCCACCCCCTCCCCCCGGCCCCTCCCAGTCACCCACCCCCCACCGCACACACACACACACACACACACACACACACACACACACACACCGATGGTTATTACGCACTTTATGAGCGATCGCTGCGGCGATATGCCGCCGCCGCCCCACCCTGCAGCGACGGCACCGTCCATTACTGCTAGATGGATGGAGCAGATTATGGGACGCTCCATTAGTGTCACTTCATCTAGGTGGGGAAAGTGTGTGTGTGTGTGTGTGTGTGGGGGGGGGGGGGGGGGGGGGGGGGAGCGAGGGGGGTGATCGCTGGAGATAGTCCGGGGTGACGGCGGCACTCACAGTGTCGCAGCGGCAGGACGGGACCTCGGAGTTTGTCTGACACCGGAGAGAAAAGGAGGAGGAGTTTACCCTCAATTTCTTCGACCTGCTCTTCATTTCGCCCTCCCCTCCCCTATGATGTCACAAAGGGCTCTGATATATCTGCTAGGCTAGTGACCACATCCCCTCAGCCCTCTGAACCCCGGCCTTGTTTCCGTCTCCCATCTCGAGAACCTGGACAATCAAACCAAGTGGTGGTTCTATCTGGAGGCTGCAAACACAGGGCTCATGAGATTTGGTGAGAACCGCCGAGGCAACGTCGAGCTAAAAAACAACACACTCTGCTGGAGACACGTTAGGATCGTCTTGAGGTTTTATATGTATTTGTCCCCGATTATGTTTATGACTGAGTCCTACTCAGTGGTTAGCTGCCCACAAACCAAAGCGAATTTAAATCGGAGCTTCTGATTGGGTCTTCTTTTTTTCACTGCAGCGGCGTCATTAGCAAACAGGCTCAAAGCGGCCCCGAAAGAATCCGACTGGCCTGCTGCCTCCAATCACCAAGCAGGTTTGTCTGAGCTCCTATCCCCCCCGCCGGTTGTGAAAGAAGGCGTGAGGCATCTAATAAAAGCAAAAGATATAAAGTTAAAGCCCGGTGACGTCATGGAACGACCGCTGATGTCAGGCTGCTTCATTACCGGCCGCTGCCACCACCCGTTTACCCATTTACCTCGACCCGCCGGCCAGAGATCCCTCTCTCTCTCTCTCTCTCTCTCTCTCTCTCTGTCTCTCTCTCTCTCTCCCTCTCTCTCCAGCGCCCCCTTCTCTCTCCCCCAGATGAGGCTGTTATTAACCCCGGTGGGTGGTGGAGGGGTGGTGGGGGGGTGGAGTGCTGGCGGGCAGGTGATTCTCCTTGGTTAGGGTAATGCCGCCCGTCCTCAGCTCATCTCTCAGCTAATGGAGCCTGCAGGCCGCCGGCGGAGCTGCGGGGATATTTAATCTCGGGACAGAGATGACTCCCCATCATTAGATTCAATTGGAGGAGGATAAAAAAAAAAAAAAAATCTGGAGCCTTGGAAAAGCAGGACGAGACGTACTGGTTGGAGCACTCGTCTCGCGAAAGGAGGCGACGCCGCTCAAGCGCGGAGGAAGTCGTTTACGCGGCAGCTTTGTTTGACGGGACTGCGATTAGAGGTCGGTGCCGTCGCCGCCGGCCACTCCTGGCTTGAAGGCACAGTGTTCTGACTCTTCTGAGACCAAAATAATCATACTACGATGCAAATAAATTACACTGAGAAAATCACATCCTCAGTCTCCTTCTGTCTAAAGCCTTCCTGCTAAAAACGCAATCTCTGTGGGACCTTCTGGAAGAGCGCAGGGCGAGGAGGAGGAGGAAGAATCTCCGGGCCTACACCGAGCTGGACCTCGTCCCTGGGGAGTTCACTGGCAGGATGCAGACTGAAGTCAATTGTGCAGAATCCGTTTGAATCCCTCTGAGCGAAGCTCGCCAGATTGAGGGGGAAAAGGATGAATTGCTCTTCTAAAGAGGAACGTGTCACTCTACATTCAGTCTTTGCAAATCCTGACATATCCTGACCTGAATTAGCAGCCGCGGCAGCTTTCCTACAACTCTGGAGCTAAACTGTCTGGAGCTGAACCGAGATTCCAGCGCTTGAATCTACACACACAGCGAAAACGTCCAACGATGGCGGTACCTTCGAGGTGAGAGTCGGAGGCTTTGCGAGTGTGTTTTTGCACCGGTGACCTGCGATCGATGGGGACCCCGTGGCAGGAGCGCCAGTCGCTAACGCCGCTAGCACTCTTTCTTCCTCCCCTCCCTCCGTCTATCTGCCCTCCCCACTCCTCACGCCCGCCTCTGCCGTTCGTCTCTCTGCTTTTAATTCCCGTCCTCCGTCTCCCTCCCTATGCTGCCGAGGCACCGACGGTACAGTTAAACTGATATCGGCGTTTTCCGCGTAGCTGTGGCGGAGCAACAGAGAGGAGAGAATGCGAGCGAGTGTTTGTGCATCCGTCGTACGCTGTCGCAAAGTCTCATGAAAATTTCAAGGCGACCTGAAAGAGAAAAGGGGGAATGTCAGGAAGAAAAAGAAAAAAAACAAACATAAGAAAAAAAGCCCACTCATGACCTTCCAGCCGACGGCTCTGGTGGCTCCTTCAGGAGCGCCAGCCGCAGGTCGTAAAGCGCCAGTCAAAGAAAAATCATTCACGGCTTTTAATTTCAGCAGTCGCCGCTAATGAAATGGAAGCGGAGAGGCTCCCGGTGCCAGGAAGTTGCGGGGAAGTGAGATGAGTCGCGTCTGCATGAACTTCTCACTTTCCGCTGGCGTCAATGGAGACAGTTTTGCTGCGAGAGGAGGGAAGTGGGAGGAGCCACCGTCGGTATTTCCTCAATTCCTTCACACTCAACGGAAAGATGAAGCTGCCTCACCGCCGGCAAGTTGCAAGTTTGTGCGCTTCAAAATTCTCAAAAGTCCCGGCAGCCCTCGAGTGGATGGAATCCGAAGTGCGGATCCGGTGAGGAAGCAGCTATTCAGGGAGTAGGAGTAGTAGCAGTTTTGTTGCATTATAGCGACAATCCGAAAAAGCCCGGAAACAATCGGCATCCTTTTTCAGGAGAAAGGAGGCGGAGCTACGCTTGTGACGCATGTTTTGTGTCCAAAGGGTGCAAAAGCTTCAGCCTAGCCACATTTCTTGGCCCTGGCCTTTCTTGCAGACCGTGCTTCACCCCGCAGCAAACAGGGCAGGACAACAACATCACTGCCAAATCTCACTCCGCCGCCGTGAATCACCTCATTAAATTTCATCGCATTAAAGCCACTTTCATGAATTTAGCGCAGTCCCAGGCCCCGCCGCTCGCCTACAAATGAGATTAAAGCAACATTTGCCTTTCTCTCCGCTTTCAATTATGTCTCTGGAAGGACGGCGCGGGCACGGCGCCTTAATGAGGAGAGGGGAGAAGGAGAAAAAAGGAGAGAGAAAAAAAACAAAAAAAAAACAGGGCTTCTCGCAGATATGTCGGGCCGAGCCGGCGTTAAGACAAGTTTGGGAGACGGCTGGGAAATCCACACTTTTTTTTTCTTCTTCATCCAACAGGGCGCCATCGCCGCCGTAAAAGTTAATTGCTGCACATTTCCTGGTCAAAGTCACGAGAAGAGCGTTGATTTTCTTTTTTTATTCGAAGAAAAAAAAGGGAAATTCCTGCTGCCTTACATTCTCTTCATTACCGCCGCTTTAACGAAAAAATAGGCAGCACTGGCACAGGGAGTGAGCATCATCCACATTTAAAGGGGGGGGGGGGAGAAGGAAAAATTGCGCGCGCGGTTGCACGCTCTCATTGCGATGAATAATTGATGCGGTGGCTCGGCGTGTGTTGTGCTGTAATCAGCAGTGTGTATTTCTTGCCTGTCTCTTATCGCTCGCCCCTATAGGGATGCGGCGCAATAAAAAGACAGAGCTAAGCACGAGAGAGGCTGCATTTACTCAACGCTGATTACAGCGACTGACAACATAAATACAAACACACACGCGTGCACGCGCGCACACGCGCAGACATGAGAGGGTAGGATTAGCTAACGGCCAATGAGATCAGGTTGCTAGGATACAAATCCTGCCGGGAAAATAAAGAAGAAATAAATAAATAAAGGAAATCAAGCTTTACGCGTCGCTGGAGAACCTAAATTAGTCGAACACCGAAAGTTCCGACATAATGTGAGGCGAGGCCTTTTAGCTGCTACACGGGGAAGTTAGTAGCTTCCCGTGAATGTGTCCATCAGGCCGTAATAATCGGAATTTGTGTGTATTTGTTCCATTTCCATCTAGTTGCCGTCGTCCACGGAGGCGCTTCTTTGCACCGCGCTTCCAAAGAAGGAAGCTGCCAGTCAATGTTTGGAAAGGGGAGGCATGCAGCCGAGAGAAGCTTGCTAGGTGAGTGGCTGACCAATCAGATTCCTCCGGGCTAAGTGAGGCTTCTGGCCAGTGCAATTGGCAATTAGCAAAGAGCTTAGCGTAGCTTAACATTGAATTAGCATTGTTTCATGGGCAACTATATTTTCCACTGAGGAGGATTCAGTCATTAACATACATAAACAACACAAGCACAAATAACAGCAACAATCTGAGCTGATTCGATGTGAAACCAGTGACGGATGTCAAATGAAGAAGATGTTGTCGCTAACCTAGCCTCGCTAACCTAACCTAACCTGTCGTTAACCAGGACAATGAGAAACAGTAATGGGTAAATGGCCTCTAACGGACTGGCTGGACCGGCCTGCGTAGAAATCTGATTGGCTGGTTTGCAACTTAGCAAACAGAAGGTTCTTCTTGTCACTTATTGCTCTTTCTATTTTTTTCCGACTTTTCCTCGTCGACTCCTGGCTGTGCTTCTGCTCAGACTGACGGCGCTCCCCGGTGTGAAACCAGAACTAGCGAGCTGGGAGTTCGGGACCCGGAGCCGCTTCCTCCAAGTCCTAATGACTAAAGTCGTTGGACGGGAAGCAGGAGAAGTGCAGCATTGCGCCAAGGCCATCTGCAAGTCGGTGTGCGTGAGGATTAACGCTGATCTGCAGCCAATCAGGCCGAGGCACAGCTAGTTTGATGTATTCAATGCCAGCGAGAGATTAAAATAAACATTTTTTTTTTTCCTTTTAGTTCTCCAGCTAGCGGTCTAGGTGTGAACCCCCCCAGCCCCTCTTGAGTAGTCGAACCATCTGCAGGGTGACACCAGGTGGCAAAGTCATGAATGACGGAGGATCTGAAGGGGATTAAAGGTGGAGACTGTTTATCCAAGAGAGCTGCAAAGTAATATCTAATATCTCCACCATGTGCGATACCGTTTTTATTTATTTAATTTGTTTTTTCTACTCTTCTTTTTTTTTTAAATCTAAACATTCAGCCATTTGTTTCAATGTAAAAACGAGGCGGCGAGGAGCCGTCGGCCGAGACAACAGAGCCGGCAGACGGGGGGCATTGTGGCGGCTGAAAGGCGCTGGTGGTCCGGTCGGTCGACGGCGGCGGCGGACAAGTGGCTTTTTGTGAGGGAGACGAGGCCGAGAGCAGGTCCGTGTGAAAGAAAGCCGAGTGCAGAGTCTGGCGCGGCTGATCTGCATGAGAAAAACACTGGAGGCCACGCAAGCACGCACACACACACACACACACACACACACACTCAAACAACAAACAAAAGGTCCCGTCTGGGCCTCCCGACTCCTAAAAAAAGGAAAAAAAAAAAAAAAGAAGAGTACCCCAAGTTTTTTGGTCACTGAACCAAACGCAGTCGCAGAAAAATGAATTCAATTTCCTCCTTAGTTTTAGGACTTTTTGGACTTTTTGTGTTTTATTTTGCACGAATCGAGTCGAATGTGTTTCAAACACACACACACACACACACACACACACACACACACACACACACACACACACACAAAGACAGACGCTGGCAGCGGACAGGAACCAGACCCACAGAGTTGAAAAAGGGGAGGAAAAAAAAAAAAGGCCTTGCAGGAGGCGTGTGCGAGCGTGGAATCCCAATTTGTTCCCCTTGTTGCACGAGCCAGAGCTCCGCCGACTGCCGCTATTAATACACCCTGTTTCCCAACGCTTTCTATTTTTATCCCCCACAAACAGCGGGGGTGACGGTTCCGATCCGCTATTTTTCTTACCTGCCGATTCA
Organism: Nelusetta ayraudi; assembly: GCF_046127955.1. NCBI lineage: Eukaryota > Metazoa > Chordata > Actinopteri > Tetraodontiformes > Monacanthidae > Nelusetta > Nelusetta ayraudi. The sequence continues at coordinate 5,741,361 of NW_027466069.1, read as the reverse complement.
AACCCATCCCCCTCTTGAGCCTAAAAATAATGAAAGGGAGGGTAAGTGTAAAAAAAGGATGAGAAACTCCTCCCTCTTTTTCTTTCATCCCCCTACTTCTCCTCCGTCCAGACCGCGTGCTGTTTCCAGGCCTGCCGCTCCTCCCGTCAATCTCAGCCTCCTCGGCCGCCTTTTCACGGGCTCTATTCATCCGTCCTCAAAGAGAATCTCCTCCTCCGCTCTTTTTTTTTTTTGTTTTGTTTTTTGGGTTTTGGATCCCCGAGTGGCGCCGCCGCTTCCTCGCAGCGTCGGCGCAAACCGACGGTGACGACGAAGACGGCGAAGCTTCGGAACCTCGCGATGCACAAAAAGCAACCCGAGACCGTGCATGTGCATATAAACATGCAGGCGCGCGTGTGTGTGTGTGTGTGTGTGTGTGAGACAGACAGCCATGTGTCTCGCCGCCTCTGCGTTATGAGGCTGCACGTTTTCAAGCGTGGCTCGGAATGCGTGCGGCTTGCAGCGTGGGAGAGTGCGCGAGCGCGTGTGTGTGAATATGTGCATATATATATATATATATTTATATATGAGTGTGTGTGTGTGTGTGTGTGTGTGTGTGAGGCCGTGTTTCCTCTCACACGTTCGCGCACCTGCTTGCATGCGTGCGAGCCAAACGGTGCAGCGTTGGAAGGAGGTTCTGCTCCTTTTGCACGGAAGCCTCGTTTTGCGTCCGCACGCATCTGTGTGTGTGTGTGTGTGTGTGTGTGTGTGTGTGTGTGTGTGTGTGTGTGTGTGTGTGTGTTTGCATGCGTTTATATATGTCTGTGTGTGTGTGTGTGTGTTTGATAAGGCGGGCGTGCGGCAGATACGAGGCACCTCATCTTGCTCTCCCAGGGCTTCTCCTTTAATCGGGCCGAGCAGGCGTGTGCGTGCAACGAGGCGGCTGACGAAGCGGACCAGGCCGCAAACGCGGAGCGACTCAGCGCGGACGCGCCGGCGTTGAAATGAACTGTGGGCGGGTGAATGGATGAATGATGAATGGGCGAGAGGGGAGGACGGGATGAACGCCGGGCCAGTCGGTGGGCCGTGGACGCAGAAGGAGAGGCGGGAAAATCGAGGCTGACGCTGGAATACTTTGATTCTATTTTATTTTTTTTTATTTTTTTTAATCTGGTGGGGGGGCGGGGGGGGAGCGGCGGAAACCTCCGCCGTCGCCCCCCGCCGCCTCCACCTGCCCGCTGTGTTTACGTCTCCCAGCGCTGGCATCTCACGCTCGGCCGGAAACATTTATTGCTCCGAGCACCTGACGGAGACGCTTTGCATCAAACGTCAGGACCCAGTCGGGCTCAAAGAAAGCCGAGCTGGAGCCAGACTCAAATCCCCGACACCAGGAGATCAACATGCAGAGTAGCCGGGTTGGAGTGATGAGAAAGGTCCTAAAATCTGATATATATTGGTTCAATGTTATTTACGTCATTGTCTTTGTTGTTATTTGTTTTTGCTTTTACTCTTTTTTTTTAATATCTATTCTGCAGCACTTTGGGTGATTGTGAAGGGTTTGTATCAATAAAGCACATTCAGATTTACATTTATAAAGATATCAGTGGCCACAGGGAACACACGGAGCCGTCGCCGGGAGGAGGAGCGGCTCCACAAGAGCTGCTGAGGAATGTCAAAGGAATTTGCATGCGGCCCCCTCCTCGCCCTTTGTCCGGCCTCCGATTTGGCTTGTAGCACTTGTGAGAATATTGGAGCCCTTTGGAGACGCAGCGACGCTCAACATGCTGAGGACTTCTCCCCAAAGCGCAGCAAGTCAGGTGACAGGCGGCCTCTCAGGAGTTGTTTGAGGACGAGGAGATGGAGGAGGGGGAGAGGGAGGAGGAGGAAGAGGAGGAGGAGCAGGAGTAGGGTGGGAGAGGGGGGAGGAGGAGGAGAAGAAGAAGGAAAAAGAGAAGGGGGAGAAGGAGGAGAAGAAGAAGGAAAAAGAGAAGAAGGGGGAGAAGGAGAGAAACGATGAGGAAGAAGAAAAGGAGGTGGGGGGAGGTGGACTGGGAGGAGGGGGAGGTGGTCTGAACTTTCCTGCCGACTCTCTGGAGGCTCTCGGGCCGCTGAGCTGAATGGCGACAATGCAGAAGGCGGCGATAAAGAGGCGGAGGGCAGGACGGGGGGATGAGGAGGGCGGAGGGGGTGGAGGAGTGCAGGGCTGAGGAGGTGAGACCCCAGTTGGTGGCACTGAGAGGGGCTCCACTCGAGCCTCTGATTATACTAATCCTGGCGGACCCCCCTGGTCGCAGATTAGAGCCCGTGCACACACATGCGCAGACACACACACACACACACACACACACACACACACACACACACACACATGGTGGAGCTCACACACCTTCTGTCGCACATGTTGATTTGCCCCAATCTTTGGCTCCCTCTGGTCAAATCCCAATCCTGAACAGATTGCCCCCAAGTAAATAAATAATATAAATAAATGGAATGCAGCCAGGATTGGAGCCACATCTACCTGCATGAGCAGCCGCCTTGGTTCAGCGCGAAGCTCCAATCAGTCCGACAACGACTCGACCAGCTGCCATCACCTGAGACAGTCAACTCACTTTTCACAGAAGTAAACAGAACATTTTTTTCTTCTAGTTTTTTTTTATCTGTCTTTGCTAAAAGCTGAGAGTTTCGTCACGACCGCTTTGAAAACTCTGTGGGTCTTTTTAGCATTAGCATTGTTTAGCTCCACCCAGTAAATACTCAGCTGAACCGGCTACCTAGCTAGCTAAAGCCCAATCCCCAGCCTGGCTGGATCTTTGGTGTTGGATGATTCAACACTGGACGCACACAGATGATTAAATCACTTCTAGCTGTGCTCCTGCAGTATTGTTGCATTTGTGAAGCCACTTTGTCGCCTGAGAAATGTTGTTGTTTTGCAACACAACCTAGCCGGCAAAGCTATCGAACATCACTTAAAAGTCAGGCGGACCTTATCGCGAGAGCAAGCGCACACACACACACACACACACACACACACACACACACACACACACACACACACCAGACGGTGAAAACTGCAGTCTACAAAGAGATTAATCTACGTATCAGCGATTCTCCTGTCGTGAGCGTTCTCGTGCACTTTGACGGGGGAATACAAGAGAATCCGAGCGACGGTGCTCCGTAAAGAGTGTGTGTTTGTGTGTGTGTGTGTGTGTGTGTGTGTGTGCGCGCGTGTGCTCAGCAAACACGTCCCGGATGAGGAGGCCGACGCGAGGCAGATTGTGCCGCCGCTTGGCATTGGAGGAGGTAAAGAAGAAGAGGGAGGGGGCGGAGGGGTGGGGGTGAGGGGGTGAGGGGGGGTCTTGAATGGCAGGACACGCTTAATGTCAGCCAGATCGCACAGTGCGACACTTCTTACAGCAGATCACGCCCAGAGAAAAGGATGAGGGGGCGGATTAGCCGACACAGCGGGCCGCCCGCTGGAGTGTCGAGGGCTAGAAATACCCCAAGCGATCCTCACGCACACACACACACACACACACACACACACACACACACACACACACACACACACACAGGCACCGGAGCCCTCGGACCACCACCACCACCCGAGAATCAACAACAGCGGCGGCGTTTCTGCTTGACATTTCTCCAGCAAAATCGTCACACACACACACACACACACACACACACACACATCGCCGTCTCTCCGCTCGGCTGATTAAGCCGCGTGCCGTCTCCCCCCCGCCGTCACCCGATACCCCCTCTGCAATATTGCATCTGGTCGGGAGTCCGCCGAGATGGAGAGACGGAGAAGAGGGGAGGAGGGTCGTGGAGGGGTGGGGATGGGAGAAGGAGAGGAGGAGAGGAGGAGAGGAGGAGAGGAGGGCCGGGCACTCGATTGGTGCCCGACCCCATGAAGGGGGGAGGCGGAGCTGTTGTGCTGCTGACTGAGGAGTTAGCTGTCATCACGTGATTGACATCCATCCATTCATCTATCTATCCATCAACCTAACTGTCCATCCATCCATCCATCCTTCTGTCAAACGTCCATCCATCCATCCATCCATCCATCCATCTATCAATCTAACTGTCCATCCATCCACCATCCATATGTTAATCCATCCGTCCATCTATTCATCCATCAATCCATCCATCCATCAATCCATCCATCCATCCGTCCATCTGTCTGTCCATCCATCCATCACCATGCAGCCTATCCCAGCTGAAGAGGGGGGCGGAGTTACACCCCGGACAAGCCGCCCGTCGCCACACAACCATGTTTACGCCCACAGAAGCCGAAAGGTGGCCAATCAAATGATGGCGTGTCTTTAGATTGTGGGAGGAGCCAGAGGAGGAGCCACTTGGCCACTGACCTGCAGCCCTATGTCAGCATTGTTTTGTTTTTTTGCAGGACTTGATCAATACGTCCTATCAACTGCTGCCTCAGGTGCGATTACTAAAAATAAACAAACAAACAAACAAACAGATAAATGAATAAAGATGCTGAGGGAGGCTGAGAGGAAGCAATAAAATCTCCAGGAACGGCAGGCGCTCTGATGACAGATTTGATTAACAAGCATTTCCAAAAAAAAAAAAAAAAAAAATAGACACTTTTTTTCCAACAGTTTTCTTAAACACAAGAGCCAAGCTGTTACACTTTAAAATAAATAATGATCATATCAGAAAAAATATGAATAAATGAAAATAAATCCGAGCGTGAGTAAGTCCCTGCGGGCTCCCCAGACACATGCCGCCGCAGCTCCGGGGTCGCCGGCCCCCCCGTCTCGCAGCCTGGTGACTTTCCACGGCCCACTGAATTAATGCTGCATCTGCTGGTGTCGACGTGAGGAGCCTGCAGTGGAATTTCTGCCGCTGCTGTCGCATCCTGTCGGCTCGCCAAGCGCCGACGGCTCGCAGTAACAGGCAGCGAGGCCCGGCCCGGCCCGGCCTGGCCTGGCCCTGTGTGCGTGTGTGTGTGTGTGTGTGTGTGTGTGTGTGTGTGTGTGTGTGTGTGTGTGTGTGTGTGGACGCAGGTCCGTGTTTACTCCAAAGCCACATGGCTGGAGGATAATCATGTTAGTGGTAGGGTTGACAAGTTCACGTTCGCCAAACACTCTCTCTCTCTCTCTCTCTCTCTCTCACTCACTCTCACTCTCACTCTCACTCTCACTCTCACTCTCTCTCTCTCTCTCTCTCTCTCTCTCACACACACACACACACACACACTAGACAAACGTCGCGGCCAAATCGCCCTTCCACCCTGACTGCTCACTCATCTGAACACCCCCCCCCCCCCAGTCCCCCCCCACCCTTTCCCCCGAGGGAAGGAAATGTTGCGAGTGGGATTCACGCGTCGCCTCCAAGAAAGAGCTCAGTCAAATCAGACGGCAAACCGAGTGAGACGCAAGCTGCGAATACGCAACGACGGAAAATACACAAAACTGTTTGCCCGGGTTTTTTTTCTTTTTCCTTTTTGAAGTCGTGCCCGCCGACGTCGCCCCGAATCAGGGCATCGGTTCTGTCGGCGCCGTGAGGTCGTTTGAACTCAGAGATTTCTTTCAATGGATTTCAGTTTCATCTTGCATCGAATGCAAAGACTTGTGTTGAGTGAAGGCAGTTATTGTGTTGTGTTACTTTGATGTCAATCAAACAGGTCTGTGAGGCTTTTCTTCCCCCCCCCGCGCCCAAAAAAAACAAAAAACACACACACACAAAAAAGTCTCTAGTCGAAATGCCAATGTCTCGGTTGCCGTGCGCGTCGTGCATTTCAGTCACCGCATCGATCGACGTGTGTATTTTCTGTTCCGTTTCATGCCGATAGACTGTTTCAGCAGTTCTGCAAAGAGCCTCCAAGCGTTTTCTTTCATTTTCTGCTGCACTGGTTTTAAAACCCAAGTCAAATTTGGCCGACTATTGGCTTGAAATTAGGCAGGGGGGAGAAAAAAATAAAAAACGGAGACAGCGGCTCATCCATCCGACAAACTCATCCGAGTCGACGCCGCACAGACTCTGACTGATGAGTTTTGCCGAAAGGGACGGCGATCGCGGCAACTGGCTGTCTGGATGGAGCGCCGCCCTGGGGGGGTTGGGGGGGGGGGTCTCGTGCACGCGCATGAGTGCGCACGAGGGAACACGGCCAATGAATGTCGCGGCAACAACTAGCTAATGCTGCTAGCAGCAGTGAGAACAGGCCAGAGTTCAGCATCAGGTCACAAGTTCGGAAGGTCACTTGGGGGGGGGGGCTGCACAAATACACACACACGGTTAAAGGAAACATACCTTCAATGATAGCACATGTTGCTGAGACATGGATGTAGCGTACCACACACACACACACACACACACACACAAACAAAGGAAGTCTGTCCACTGTCAAAACACTGCAAAACGTCTCGTTAGCTCCCTGTCGGGCTAGTGCACGCAAACTGGTTCACTGGGCTGTCCTGCGCCAAACGCAAAGTCTGGCTAACTGCTCACTCGATTAGCGGCTAATAGAAGCCAATCAACAAAAAGACGCAGACTTGCAAAATGCACTCGGCTCGTTTGCGGATACGTTTTCATGGACATCCATCCGATCGATAACCCGTTTTAGAGACGGCGTCGCCGCCAAACGTTATGCTAATGCGGCCGCCGCCGGCGCCGCCGCTACCCCGCTAACGCGGCGTGTTGGCGGCGGTAACAGTGAGCAGTAATCGCGTTTGAGGAGGATGGGCGGAGAAAACCAAACAAGGGTGTTTATTATCCCGGCGAGGCCTAATCTGATAAGCTGTCATCACTTCACTCTGGAGCGGGAAAAAATTAGGGGGTGGGGGGTGAAAAAAAAATCCTTGAATCTCAGCTTTTGTGTCGGAATGAGGGCGAGTGAGAGCGAGAGAGAGAGTGAGTGAGTGAGTGAGAGAGAGAGAGTGAGTGAGTGAGTGAGTGAGTGAGTGAGTGAGTGAGTGAGTGAGTGAGAGCGAAAGAGAGAGAGAGAGCGAGCGAGTGAGAGAGAGAGAGAGATCCACTCCGTTATTGTGTCTGTGGAGTTGCGGGTAATTAAATGTAGCTGATAATCGGATCCTTTTTGTCTTCCAGACGTTTTGTTCTCTTCACACCAGCGCAGCGGGGGACTAGCGGCGTAGCGAGCGAGTATGTGTGTGTGTGTGTGCGTGCGTGTGTGTGTGTGTGTGCGTGTGTGCGTTTGCGGGAGCGCCACAAAAGACACGGTTGTTTCCTCGCAGACGTCTTCCGATTAGAGGGTCAAACGACGGGATGTGTTGAATGTCTGATGAACTCTGGAGGTTGGCCAAAGACAAAAGGGGACAAACACGCGCGCACACAAACACACACGCGGAACGGGAGAGCTTGCGCACTACCATTACAAGCCGCGGCATTGTCCGATTTGCCCTTTCCGCGCCGGCAATGACTTTATGGCGACGTTATATTTTGAATTTTACGGCTCTTTGGCCTCATTATAGATATTGGTGATTATACGCAGCGGCGGCAGCTCGTAAAAACGTTCCAAAAGCCGAATCATTTACGAGCTCGTCGGGTGGCTCCGCTGTGAAAACTGTGGCCCGACTCTTGCCTCCCCCCCCCCTCTCCCTATCTTCCTCTCTGAGGCCGCAGTTGGAAATTACAACCCTTGGAGACGGGAGGAGGGACGAGAGAACGGAGCGCAGACAGGAAACAATCAATCAGACCCCAGTTTTCTACCCCTCCCACCGCCCCACACTTCTTCGCCTTTATTAAACTTCCTCCGGGCTGACCTTTGACCCTTCTGTTCCCAGCTACACCCCCCCCCCAACTCAGCCATTGCCCAAAAAAAAAAAAATGAAGCTTTTTGCCTTTTTGAACCCAGTCTGCAGGCTGCTCGCCCCCGGGGCTGACTGGCGGTTTAAGAATGCTTCACAGCGCTTCTTCCTCCCCCTCTTCCCCCTCATCTTCCTTCCTACTCTCTCCCCTCTCCCTCTCTTCTCTCGCCCCGAGCCGAAGCAAACAGCTCAACAACGGCCGACCGGGGAGCAACACGGCGTACGGCTAGTTCAAAACGAATAAACAATAAAAGGAAGGAATAGGGGGAGGAGGGGAGAAAAATAAAAATAAAAGCCTGATAATATAAATAGCTGCTCCCTCCAACCCCCCAACAACACACACACACACACACACACACACACACACACACACACACACACACACACGCGCACACACACGACCCTGTGGGCTCCAGTCCCGCTTGACGGCAACATTTCCTCCGTTCTCGCTGAAACACTTACACAAAATATATAAAATGTCTCGTCCTGGGGCGGTTATGAATCATAATGGGCCTGACACGCAGCAGCAGCAGCAGCAGCAGCGGCGACGGCGGTCAGTCAGTCAACAGCACGAGTCCGCCTTATTCATGAAGCCGCTTATCGACCGGCTCGGTATTCAAGTCAGGCTTCTTTTCTTTTTTTTTTTCTTTTTTCTTCCCTGGAAGCCACGAGGGAGCGTTAAGCGTTGTTGCAGCGCGATCACATGCAACGGCATCGCATCCATTAGCGCCAGAGTGCTGCAGGATCAGCTCATGCGATTAGTCAGGAAGCGGCTAAAAATAAAGTTTGACCGCAGACAGGCAAGACGCGCGGAAGATGGTTTGTTTTGTTTTTGTTTTTTTTTCCCCCCCATTCAGATGATGTTTGCAGAGCTCACGCGGAGGTCGTTAGGACGAGAAGAAGTTCCGCATGGCCTCAGACGGCTTCGTCTCCAAATGAAACCAAAGCATCGGCTGAACTTCACCCTGACACGTCGGACGGAATGTTTCTTTAAATCTTCAGGAATTGTTTCACGCGTCCATCCAGACGGGATCCCGCGGAAAACTTTTATACGTGGGGGAAGCCCTTTAAAAAAAAAAAGAAATGTGTCAAATGATTGACAGACGGCGGTATGTTGTCCCGCCTCTCTCTCCTCAGAGGACACTGATTGGTCTCTGACTGGCAGAAAGTTTGTTTTGTTTCTTTTACAATGATTACAATTATCATTTTAAGCCTGGAAGCTCAAAGTCTTACCTTTTTTTTTTTTTTTTGCAAAGATTACATGTTGGCTGAACTCAAAGAAAACATAATTAGCAAGTGTTTGCAGCAGGTCTTGTACTGGCCCGGTCTCGGGACGTTCCGTCCAAGAACCGGTCACGCTGGGGACACTGGGAGAACTTCAACTCAGCGGACCACACAACAGCCGCTGCAGCACAGCGAAGGAAAAAGACTTGGACTGTGTTTAAGCGAGTCCGAGTGCATTACATGGTGCCGCTACAATAAACTGTTTTCCTCATGTGGATGTACTTTAGCCTTTATCCCACTCCGGGGGCATTAGCATAGCCGGCGTCCTCCAGAAAAAGGGCGCATTGGGGGAACATTGTCGGAGCAATTTACGACCATTAAAACACTTGCGCGTGACGCTATCCCACATGTTCTTCAGGGGGGGGTGGGGGGGGGGGGCAGTCTCTGGCGATGGGGAAGGTGGTGGTGGAGGGGTCACCGCGGTCCCCGGGGGGCCCCTTTGGACCCGAGAACATTTCGGTTGAATCAAATTTGGGCAGCGTTAAGAGGCCCCCGAAGACAAGACGCTCGGTTTATTAACACGCTGCGGACAGATTGTCTCCAGTCGTCACAAAGGGGCCGTAATCATCAATGTCAACAGCGACAGAACACACAGCGAGTCCTGGCGGTGACCTCGGAGGGCTGGAATCTGTTCAAACCTGAATATCTTCCATCCTCGTGCAGCTTTAAAAGGTGCGCGGTTGTCTTAAAATCGAGGTCTAAAGCTGCAGTAAAGCGAAAGTTGACCATAAAATGAAGCTGAAAATTGGCCATAATAAATCATAAACCATAAAAGAAGAAAACGTCTGGGAACCATAAACTGTCCGGGATGAGGAGGTGACGCAAGAACAAAGACAATTTAACAAAAGTTAACGCAAAAACTTGTTTGGTGGATTGTATTTTTGTCTTTGTTATGTATTTGGAAAGATTGACGGATCGACTGAGCGATTTCACTCATACAGTTTCAGTCAGGTCCGTTTAATTCTCACGATGGAATTGAGTTTCGTTTATCCAACCGCTGAGGGAGGATTCAAAAACTGTGGATCAATAAGAGATTATTTGAACTCGAACAGCAGCTAGTTTTTGGTCAGAACTACCAAAGAAACAACAAAAAAAACGTATAATAACTCCACGTTTCATGTTCACTGAACGCTGCCACAGGTCTTTTACTGTTGAGCGTGTGTGGAAGCTCTTGTTTTCTGCACCCCAGTCCACCAGGGGGCCCCGGGGACCCGGCGAACACGCGGGACGGCGTTCAATTGGCCGTGAAGCTCCTCGGTAACCCCCCCCCCCCCAAGTGCACTCTCCGCTCCACTTGGCCGACTGCACCGATACTCCCGGGTGGGATAAAAGTCGGTGCCCGCGTCAGGAAAAAGTCGTTTGTCAGCCCATTAGGACACCTCCGTGGCTCCGCCCACTCCTGGTGTTTTTCACGTCGCGGGAGGGGGAAGGGGAAGGGGGTTCAGGAGGTCATGTGTACGCGTGGCCCACTGACCCCGAAGGTCTCATGGTCCCGTTTAGCGCCAGCGTGACTGGACTGTGGAATTACAAGTCACGACGTCGGGGATAGAAGAATGTCACGTCGGTCGCAAACACGGGTTTGTGTGCCTTAAAGGTGGAGGACAAGCGTTAAGTGTTGCCACTGTGACCTTCCAATCCGACCAGTCCTCATATTAATGAACACCTCCTTGTTTAATCGCACAATTAAAAGTCCTGCAGTGTAATTATTTTTTTACTACCCCTGACAAGCTCAACATCTCCACAAACAAGCGTTTATTAGCTCTCTGTTTACAGCCTGCTGCTAAAAATGATGCCGTTGTTCCAAATTCCACACTTTTCTGTGGAGGACAAGCAACGCCGTGCAGGGGATGCGGCCACTAAACCTGGCACAGGTGGCGGTGAGCGTCAGTCAAGTATCTCAGAGGCTGAATGCAACTTTCCCAGCACTTTATAAGGGAGCAGAAGAGGTTCAAGATGAATTTTTGAATCGAGACACCGATGACAATGTTCATTTTGCACATTAAGGAATGTTAAATCGTCCCTTCCAAATCCTGACTGTGATTGTACTATCATAGACTATATTTTAAACTTTAGTGATTTGCCCAACATCTTTCGCGAGTGAATCCCGACTCTGAATTGTTAATATTTAGTCTTTTTCATGCGGGCACATCATCATCGCACTGATCTATTATTCATCCGCTCAGTGCGCATCTGTTTATCTATTTCAAAACACACCGTTTCAAAAAAAACACACACACACACACACACACACACACACACACTCCTTGATGATATTTGACCGTGCATTATCCAACGAGCACGATCTGCCTGATCCTCCCCTCCTCGGAGTGAGGAGATGCCGCATGGCGTCCCCGCAGTCCATCTGAAGGCACCGCTTAGCGTTCTCATCCGTTTTCTCCACTCGTCCTAATGAAAACAGCGTTTCCAGGCATCGGCTCATCTTTATTGGGCTTCCTTGGCTGGAATAACCCCCCCCACACACACACACACACACACACACACACACACACACACACACACACACACACACACACAGCTACCGAGGTGTTCTTTAGTTTGGGGTCACAACTCAACACACTAACAAAGACTTGGTTAAAACAGTGGCAATTAAACATTGAAACAGCCGCACAAGTAGAGGGGGGGAAAAAAAAAACCCCAGTTGATCCTTTAACGTCTATCACTCTTCACAATCCGGCCGTCCATTATTCTGCCCCTCATCTCTCCACTATAATCTCCCAATCAGGCCTCCTCCTCCCCCGGAGCATTGTAATCTGCAATAATCTTCCGGATTAAACCAGCTGCTCCTTCTCATCAGTGAATGGCTTGTTGAACGCTTGCCTATTGTCTGCCAATATGTGTGCAGATTTGTGTGTGTGTGTGTGTGTGTGTGTTTTAATGTGAAACAAAGCAAATAAAGACATATCATAAAGACAGGAAATGATGTTCAAAAACAATAAAGGGGGAAATAAGAGGTATTAAAAAAAAAAAAAGAATACAGCTCTGTTTTGGTTTTATTTTTTTCATTCCAGATTAAGGATTTGAGATTGAAAATGTATTTTGTTGATTGTGGACAACAAGAATAGGTCCGCGCAGGAGCACCAGGGAGACCAGACGGTTCTGCAGGGCAGCAGACTCCAGTGAAGCCGGCCTCCTCGTTCCAGAGCCGAGGTGCTAATTAAGCGCCGTGTGTGTGCAACAGGAAGCAACAGGAACGCGACGCAGGGGCGCGACGGGGACGCAGACGTGTTGGCGACACGCGTAGGAACCTTTGCTGAAGATCCGCTCATGAACCACGGCCAACAGTCGGCGCAAAGGAGCACAGAACTCAAGACCCAGTGGAGTTTCCTGTGGATGCGTGACGCAAAGCTCTCATCTGTTACATGTCGGAGGACTAGCAGAACCAATCAGTGTAAATTGAAACTGGAAGGAGGCAGAAGACGGATGCTGCTGCTACAGAGAGGGGGCGGGTCTCAGAAAAAAACGCCCCAAAAAAAAACTCGCATTGCAGAACCGCACATTTCCTCCTTTGCAATTGAAAAAGTTCTCGACTCTGCTGGAGCACCAATATGAGGCCTCAACCGCCCGAGACAAAAAGAAGGAATCCGATTGGTCGACCTGAGTGTTCTTCCAATCGCCTTCAAAGTGCGGTCTTGACAAACCCCACAGATTTCTGGAGACGTTTGGTCCAGCACGTCAAGACTCCCAGGCTTCGGTCCGGCCGCAGGGCTGCTTGTGCCGAGCCCAGCTGACTACATCAACACAACCCGACTGAATGAATCGACAAACGATTCATCACCGAATGTTATCGCAGTTGTCGCCATTAAACACACACACACACACACACCTGGATTGGAACTAATTTCCACTCGTGCCTTAATAAAAAGTCTAAACGGCGACATGTCTTTGTGTTTCCGAGGCACTTAAGGAAAAAAGGACTGGGAGCGGAACGGAAATAAAAGACGTGATGTCGCTGCATCATCGGCACAGAACCGCATTAACTCCGCTGTTACTGTCTCGAGCCCTCCCGTCACCCCTCCGACTCGGCCCCCCTCACCCCCACCACCCCACCAGCAGCCTTTCCTTCTATTTTTTTCCCTCCCTCTGGCGCTTCTGAGTGGCTCCGCCTCCATTTATCTGCCAACTCTGCCTCTGACTCGGTGACATCGGGCGGCCTGCCAAGTCACTGTACGCTTCAATTAGGGGAGAGACCCCAGTCCACACGCGCACGCACGTATACACACAGACTCAACTCTACCCGACCCTTTGTATTTTTTTTCCCCTCAATGAAAAGAGAGAAAAGCTGGAGAGAGCACGGCCGTGTGAGTGAGTCTGTTGGTGGCGCTGTGCTCACAGTCCTGTTGGTCCAAGTCAGCCCCCCGTTCCCAACTCGTAAAGCAGTAACTTAGGCGCAAATAACCTCGTGGCCGAGGACAAACTGGCTGTAGTCGCTTCTTCGTCCGAGAGAAACGTGTCTTCCTCCCGCCATCTTTGTTTGGAAATTTCTGAAGATTCGGTCAGAAGGCGGAGTCTATCCCACTGGAGGGTATCCCTGCTGCCTGTTCAGGTTTGAAGGTGCTGTTCAACCACATCAATCCTCTACACTCAGACTGACACCTGAAAGGCAATCCACCAACGGCTGCGTTCAGACTGCAGGCGAATCGGATTCATATCGGATTCCTTCTCAAATCCGTTTCTTTCGGGCTGACTGTCCACCACTGTTTTTTGGCAAGTGTCCAAATGGGATCTGGCTCTGTTCAGACCAGGCCACATTATTGACAGATCTGCGTCGTCCAGCGCGTGTAGTGTGACGTCACGGAGAGTCGAAACCCGTCGGTGGGTTTGGAGCCGTTCACACTGAGACGCATCGGTTCAAATGCGCTTGAAGCTTGAATGTGGTTTCAATCCGTCTCGCAAAAATCGGATTTCATGTGGTTCGTGGCTGTTTAGACTACAAAAGAGCCATCCGGTTTCAATCTGGATGGGCTAAAAATCGGATTTTGGCTGGCAGTCTGAAAGCGGCTGAATTCATGTGCCAGTTTTTGAATGGTGGGAGGAGCCCACCACTGCAGTGGGAAAGGTGAAACATATTTGTCCAACATTGAAACGAAATCACCTATCGATTGAAAAAAACAACAAAAAAAAAACACACACCAACTCCAGACTCTGCTGCTGCATCCGTTCAGCGACCGTTTAAAGAAGCAGAACACAAAAGCCAAACTCTGTTTTACTGTGGCCAACAGATGGCTGATGAATTAGGCACCGCCGCTTCTGACCACGATTTTACCGTTTCATTAAGCGGGAGCGAAGAAAAAAAAAGTAACAAAAAAAAACATCATGAATATTATTTCATGGTACCGACGCTCGGTTGACACCCACAGGAAATCAGAGAGAACACAAAATTGTCACGGCGGAACCCGTCGAGTGTGAAGCAGCCGCCCATGCACGTGTGCGTGCGTGCGTGCGTGTCTGGGAAGTCGACAGAAGGGCAGTGTGTGTGTGTATAAGAGTGTGGGTGTGTATTAATGGACAGACAGATGGGCGGTTCTAGAGGAACAGTTGATGAAGGCTTTACACTGCAGCTGGCCCGTTCCGCTGAGGACACACAAACGGCGGTGGCGCAAGGAGGTCGGCTGGCAACCGGCATGTGTATTTGCGTGCGTGCGCGCGCGTGTGTGTGTGTGTGTGTGTGTGTGTGTGTGCGTGCGGCAGCTGCCCTGGCATCAGGTGGGCAGCAACCCGTTTGACATGAAGGAGGCACAGCTGCTCTAATATGTAAACACACGCCGCTTCCTCCAGTGCGCGCAAGCTGGTGAACTCTAATGACACGCATGCACACAACAAACACACACCCGCACACACACACACACACACACACACACGCGCACGCACGCTGGGAGTGCGAGGCTCCCTCTAATCTAAAGATTGGCGTCTCCCGAAGAACGATTTGCACACAAACAAACTGGGGGAAAGGGGACACAAACAGACAGGAGCAGCACTCCTGTCTGCAGATGCACTCTCTCTCACTCTCTCTCTCACACACACACACACACACACACACACGCACACACACACACACACGGACAGGCTGCGACTTCCGCCGATGCGAAGGAGATTAACACAAGAGCCACAAACACTGACACTGAAATGTTTCCTCTGCCCTCTAATCAGACGCAAACTCCCACAGCGGCTGCATCTCTTCCCCTCGGTGTTAATCCTGGAAGTTGTCAGGCCGCGCACGCGCACGCACGCACGCACACACGCACACGTCTCTGACAGACACTAACCCAGCTCTGTCAAACGCAGCCCTGCTGCGACACACACGCTCTCCCGTCTGCACGCAGACTCCGACCTGCCAGTTGTTCTCCAGATGCTCGGCACACGTGCACGCCCCCACGCCGCCTTCTGTCCGTGTGTGCGTGTGTGTGTGTGTGTGTGTGTGTGTGTGTGTGTGTGTGTGTGTGCGCTCAGGCACATGTTGTGACGGCAGGAGGGTGGCCAGCCTGAATCAGGCCACTGGCACCTGACACCGGTCACCAGCACAGCAGCTGTCTGGGCGCATCGCTGGCTGCTGCTGCTACTGCTGCTGCTGCTGCTGCTGCTGCTGCTGCTGCTGCTGACGCATAAGTGTGTGTGTGCGTGTGTGTGTGTGTGTGTGTGTGTGTGTGTGTGTGTGTGTGTGTGTGTGCGCTCACAGCCCGACATGCCCTTACAACAACTGAATCATCGCCGCCGCGTCCCCACTGCGACGCGGCCGGCGGGTGGGGGAGCTGCCAGCAGGGGGCGGGCCTGTGGGTGGGCCTGGAGGTCACGTGACCCACCCCATCATTTATTTACGACGACGATATGAGCCAACGCGTAAATTAACCGAGCAGTAATTCAATATGTGAGCGGTTAATCATCACTCCGACGGTGTGATTGATCCCCGGTTCTCACAGCCGCAACGCTGAAGACTGGAATTGTTATGATAGTGTGAATTATTTAAGGCAAAGACTTATGAATGTGAGAGGGGCAGCCATCTATCTCAGCGCTGCAGCTGTTTGTCAGTCAGCTCCAAAAGTGAAAACAATTCGACTGACAAACGAGAGAAAATTTCAGAGAAAAATTCCAAACTGTGCTGAAAGCTAAAGCGGTTTTGACGACTGGGTAACTCGTCCTGCAATATAAGTGCGTGAGAAATAAAAAAAAAAAAAGAAATAAATAAAGAATGCCAACTTTCTTTTTTTTTTTTTTCTAATCCTGTACGGCAGGTGCACAAAAACCTGCCTTACACTGTGCAGAACATCGCTAGGAGGTTGGGGAGAAAAAAATCAAAAAGCCGACTCACTGCAGGTGGACGTATCGTAGCGAAGAGCTGCGACTCAACGCACTCACCAGGGTGGTGGATGGTGGAGAGCAAAGCAGGGCAACAACGGAAGAAAAGTTTACTTCTTATTTTGTGTGGGGGGAAAAAACAAAACAAACAAGCAAGCAAACAAACAAACAAGGGTGAGTGACAGGAGAAGCGTTGTTATCGGCTGCGGGTCAAACGCGTCGTTGTGCGTCTGCAGGGCTAATGCTGCCGTTCCGCTGCGTTGTGTGTGAGTGCGCATGTGTGTTGCGCAGCTTTAAAAGCCGCTTAACGGTGGAACCCACAGCACCAAGGTGACACCGGTGTTGACAAAGCCCCACATATTTCTTTTTACATGTAAATATATTTTTGCACCGATGCAAAGTCAGGTCAGTTTTCACGCAGCCGCTGCAGCAAACGACCCAGAGTGTGTTGTTGTCGTTGTCGTCCTGTAGTCCATCACTCTCACTCTGATCTCCCCCTGTGACTCTTCGCTCTTATCAAAGATTCATTAGCCGGCTAATCCATCCCTCCATCCCGCCCTCCCCTCACTCCCTTCTCCCCATCCTTCCCTCCATTAACACCAGCGCCCTGGCTTCCTCCGCGGGGACCGCCGGGATAATGCCCTGCTCAAGGACACCAGGGGTGCGCTGGGCGGGAGAGGGCATACGAGGCGATAGCCCACCTGGGAGTTGAACCCACAACCCGCAGCGGCACATTAGCGGCGCCCGACCTTCCGGCGGTGGATGTTCAGCGCCGCTTCGGCTGATCTCCTGCCACATGAGCCACGTCAGAACTGCCAAGCCTGCTGGATCGCCTCTACTTCCTGCTTTTTCGGGGCGCCATCTTCCACCAGGGGGCAGCGGTGGAGCTGCAACCATCCAGGTAAATACAGCTAGATTTTCGTTGGAATTCTGAGCGACGTCTTCCACCAGGGGGCAGCAGTGGAGCTGCAACCATCCAGATAATTACAGCTAGATTTCCGTTAGAATTGGAGAAGACGTCTTCCACCAGGGGGCAGCAGTGGAGATGCAACCATCCAGATAATAACAGCTAGATTTTCGTTACAATTGGGGGAGACGTCTTCCACCAGGGGACAGCAGTGGAGCTGCAACCATCCAGATAATTACAACTAGATTTTCGTTGGAATTCTGAGCAACGTCTTCCACCAGGGGGCAGCAGTGGAGCTGCAACCATCCAGATAATTACAGCTAGATTTTCGTTGGAATTCTCAGCGACGTCTTCCACCAGGGGGCAGCAGTGGAGCTGCAACCATCCAGGTAATTACAGCTAGATTTTCGTTAGAATTGGAGAAGACGTCTTCCACCAGGGGGCAGCAGTGGAGCTGCAACCATCCAGGTAATTACAGCTAGATTTTCGTTAGAATTGGAGAAGACGTCTTCCACCAGGGGGCAGCAGTGGAGCTGCAACCATCCAGATAATTACAGTTAGAGTTTTGTTAGAATTCGCAAGCGACTGTGTGCAAGAGGACACCGACGCTCACAACCAGCGAGAAGTTAAAAGAACTTTCACTGTGTAGAACTTCATCATTTCTAATCGAGGATCCTTTATTTTATTCCTGCGGTCCCGGCTTCCTGTCCTGCGTGATCTGTTCCTTATTAAATGGCCGCGTCGTGCTCCCAGCATCCGGCAGAAAACAAAGTCCTGCAGCCGACTCGTCCCCGGAGGCGCCGGGCGGCCGGAGCGGAGACACATATCCGGTGTCATTAGGGGCTAAATGTCAGCGGAGAAACACTGATTGTTTTTCATGAAGCAAGAACCTCTTGTATTACATAAACCGGTAAAGAACACATTTGCATGTGAAGCTTCACCGCCGACTAATTAACCTGCGACCTTCTGACCGCTTCTACAAATTGGAGCTTTGGAAATCAAATTTGAGACCCGTCGTTTTTCTACGACGGTGGTGGGTCCTTTAAATTTCTTTTTCTTTTTTTTTTTTTTGCATCAGCATCCTCGCCTCTCTTCATCCCCCCCGTTTTTTTTTTGTTTTTTTTCCCCCTGTGTCCCTCGCTGCCCGTCTCACTCTCCTCATCTCATCTCATAAAAGCCTTGACAGAGATAGCACCTTTTTCTTTTTTTTCTCTCTCTCTCTCTCTCTCTCTCTCTCTCTCTCTCTCTCTCTCTCTCTCTCTCCTCTCTCTCTCTCTCTCTCTCTTGGTCCCCACCACGCTGATGTACTCTAATGTACTAATGGGTGGAGGAGATAAGGACAATGAGGGAGAGGAAAGTGGGAACGAGGAGGGAAGGACACACACATGCACACGCACACACACACAGAGACACTGTGGTGGACGGTTGAGCCAGGAGTCTCTCCGGGGAGGCAGATTTTGTGGGCATGGAGCCCACCTCGTGTAAGGTGGAGGAGGAGGGGAGAGGGGGATGAAGGTGACACGCGAGTGAGACGGGGAGACGACGGGAGTGAGAGCGAAACACACACTGGACGAGCCAAGGAGAGGGGGTGGGGGGGGTTTGGGTGAGGGATCAGAGCGGCAGCGGGGGAAAAAACGGATGAGGATGATAATTCACTCCGCAAAAAAGGGCTGCAGGACTCGTAGCCGCAATGTTATCTATGCGAGGTTCGCTCGCGTGCACGCACACACACACACACACACACACACACACACACACACACAGACACGCACACACACACAGATGGCATTTTTATACTACAGGACATGCAATAAAAAAAAAAACACCTTGCAAAAAGGAATGTTTTTTTTCTTAAAGGTCCTAAATGATGCAGAACTGTCTTTATTTCCTAGCAGTAATCGCTTCCCGTCAGCAAACTCCACGCTTTGCTTCCACTTCAATTTCAGCCAATCGCGGACGGGCAGACGATAAACTCGGCCGCCGCTGCCCCCGCTGACGACAGGGTGCCGCCGTCTCTCTTCTCAAACTTAAGCCGAACCGCTCCGCGGGCTTTCGCGGCAAACCCGCCCGGAGGTAATTTAGCATGTGAATGCTAATTAGCGCTAGCATTTAGAGCGGGCAGAGGATGATGGAAGTGGCTCGCCGGACGCTTAGTCTGGTTAAGTGGCAGAAACGGCAGGTTGGTGAAGATGATTGATAGCTCTGCGACGGCAAACGGGCCCCTGTATCCCAGCGGTGTGTGTGTGTGTGTGTGTGTGTGTTAGTGTGCACGCGCGCGCATGTGCGTGTGCTTCAATATCACTCCACTCTGCAAAAAGCGGTGGCAGGAAGTCTGGCGACAAGCACCCGAAGGCGCTGATCTTCCATCTATATTTAGATGGAAGGGGGGTTCCAGCAGCATAATTAGCCCTCTGTTTACAGCCTCCCGCTGGAGCCAATGCTTGTATCGGACCTCGGGACCTTCCGCATGTTTGGAAGGGAACAAAAACAAGAGGGCGGAGCCAAGAACTGGCAGCAACGGGTGTCGCTCCCCTAATTTGTTGGATCCATCCTTTGTGACATCACAAAGGGCTGCATCTCCAGAACTAAGTGACGCTTCAGTTCCGACTCTAGGGCTGTTCAGGGACCTTCTGGTCTTCGGGGACGGCGGGCTGACTGTGACTCAGCGGAGGGGGAGTGCACGGCGGGGGCAAACTTTTCCTGAAGATGTGACACGCTGACAGTTTTTTTTTGCGGCTCAGCGTGTGGTGTCGCTCGGGCGGTTGGCACGGCTACCTGAGTAGCGCCGCCGCCGCCGCCGCCACCGCCGCGATGGGCGCTGTCACTCCGGCGATCTTCCAGGATGGAGGAGACGAGGAGGAAAGTAATTGGATTTGCTGCTGGGAGGGAAATGATGAAATGACAAAACACCGGCACTCCTCTCCTTCTTTTCACCCATCACACACACACACACACACACACACACACACACAGACACACACACACACTGGGGCCATGCACCGCTCTAAGGAACTCTCCCTCTCATCTCCTCCTGTCTGCTTCTTTCCTGTTTTCCGAAATTTGGAATCACTCCGAGCTGCCGGCGCTTCCCTTTCATCTCGCCGGATGCGGCGGCGGCAGCGTCTTGTTCTTCCAGGTAGACGGGGGAAAAAAAGCTGCGTGTCAAAAAGGATTTCCAGGTGTCGCCGTCCCGAGTCCAGAGAAGGGGGCGGGGCTTCAGGAACAGCCAGCGGCAGCCAATCAGATTTCACGCTCGGGTCAAAACACACAAACACGTGCCTCTCCGGGCCGCGTCCAGCTTAGGGGGAGGAGACTAATCGCCTTGATCAAAAGGAACAACAACGTGTCGCTCAGCACGCAGGCGGCCGCCGACCGGGTTCTGATTGGCGGAGCAGCAGCCAATGCCGTGCCTGCGCTGCGTCCGATAAAGTTTGGAACACTATTTGTTCAGAATCCACTTAGGGGAGGACCGCCGCTGAGCCGCTGCAGTCAAGATTCCAGGGCACCGAGACGGTGTAAACAGGGTCTTTCCCGATTGGTCGGCTCGGCATCCAGACAAACCACTTTGTGCCTGTCAAAACGACGGAAGTACCAACATATTCCTGGTGCTAAAAAAAAAAGAAAAATGTATTTCACCGTCTCACTGTGGCAAGTGCCGCAAAAAAGGGCTGAGAGCCTCGGATACAGGAAGTTTTTACACGCTGTGCATGCTGGGAAATCAAGAAGGCGGTGCAAAATACGCGCTAACGCAGTGGCGAAGTAGCTTTCTATTGGCTGGAGCGCGACAACTGCAGTGCAATGTGGAAGAATTCTTAAAAAAAACAAAAAAAACACTTTCATGATGATAGCCGCTTGCGTTTGTTAGCGTCTGCTAGTTCCGCCCAACGCTGCCACCTCCTGGCCAGTCGGCTGCCAGGTTTCTAAGCTCCTAAATATGAAATATTTTTACGAGGAAACTTCCCTTTACAGTTTGATTGAGAAGAAAAAAAAAACAAAATATTGGGCTCAACACTCGGGTCCAACGTCTCCGTCGCTCCGCCAGCCAAGTGAAGCGAGGCAGCGCAGGGCCGACGCCCCGCCGGCCGACCTCCTCGTAAATCTGCCGAGATTTACGCGCTCGTTATACATTCACGGATCAATCAGCGTGGGAGGTGGAGGGAGGAGAGGAGGGAGGCGGTTCAGCAACGATGCAGGAATCCTGATGGTGCACCGCCACGCCATCCCTTGATTAGAGGCTGGCGGCGGCGGCGGCGGCGGCGGCGGCGGCGGTGGCGAGCGGCTCAGCGCGTGCGGCCATCCCTCTCCGTTAGCCTCGGCGCAGCTCTCCAGACGCTCGTCCTCTCCGAGCGCTGAGGCGCACAAATCGCTTTAAGGTGACCGCAAAGACTCCTTCGGAGCCAAACACTCATCACTTTCTGCTTCCCAGCTGCTGCAGCAGCAGGTGAAGCGCTGAGCGAAGCCTGGAAAGTTTCATACCGACAATTATCTTTCTTGGACGTCCGTTTTCTTTCAGTCTTGCAAAGTGATGATTTGCCAAGAAATTAGAAAAGGCAATCATTTAATAATTTTGCCTTTGCTACATTTTTAAGAGAAAGTGTTCCAAAACACACAGTTGTGAAAGTCAGCCTCTTGTGATGTCATAAAGGGCGCTGACACTGGCTCTCCCACCCAGTTCAATGAGCCACACCAGCAGAAATGATTCGGCTCCGCCCTGTGAGACGTGTGGATGAAGGAGCATCAGATTTGGAAGAAAATCAAAGATGAAGCTTCCAAGCAAAAATGAAAAGTTAAACTAGCAGGAGGCTGCAAACACAGGGCTAACAATGCTTTTCTTCTGGAGAAATGCACAACTTCGTGGACAAAGACTTCTTCTCGGCGTGATTCATCCTCATGAAGTGGCAAAAGAAATCAACCGGCCCTGCTTCCTGTCCCCGTCACTGCACTACACGACACCATACCAGCAGTACCCTCCTGCTCTTCCTCCTCCTCCTCCTCCTCCTCCCTCTCCTCCCCCTCCTCCTCACCCATCTCCCTCCCCTGACGGCTCGCCTTCCCCTCGTCCATCCCCGCCGAGCAGGAAGACGTGTCGTCTGTGGAGAAATGGGATTCCGATCAGCGGGATATCATACAGGATCTGCTGACCCGGTAGCGCTCAGCGTGCGCCGCACACACTCATACTCACACACACACACACACACACGCACAGCTCGGCAGGGGTCAGGCACAAGGACTGGCGGACTGGGTTTCAGTCGACTTGGCGAAACAGCAGAGACGACAGACAGGAAGATGTGGAGGAAGTGGAGCCGCCGCGAGAGCCGGCGGAACCAGGACGGAGACGCACAAACTCACACGTTGGACCCCGTCGTCTGAATCACCTCAGTGCGCTCGGCATCCCGTCTAAATATGCATTCCTTAATATTTTTTTTTTCCCCACGTGGACGATTTGCATGACTTTTTTTTTTTTTTTTTTTTGGGATGCGATTAAAGCAGATTAATCAGATTCACTTTGCGTTTCCCTGAAGCGCTCTGACTTGTCTTGGGTGCGCACGCAGCTCCACAAATAGAGCCGCTTCGCCCCACAGCTCACAGCTGCGTGTGTTTTCAAATCAATACTTTTTTTTTTTTTTTTTTTTGCATTACTCAGTCCGGAAGCAAAAAAAAGAAAAAAACTTCCTGCCTCCTGATTCACTCTGCTGAAAGTCTCCGTCAGACAGTCCGAGCTGTCCAGTTGGCTCCATCACTTGCACAGCTGTTTGTTTGTTTGGGTGTGTGGGGGGGGCATTAATTCAATATAAATCCGAGGTCGGAGCGACTCAACGGTTTATGAATAAACCAACAAAATATTCTTGTAAATGTGCAGAGAAAGACAGGAGAGGCCTCCCGTCAGCTGGTGGCGTGATTTACATTTCTACGGGGACACGGCGAGGCCCGCCGCTCCAAATCTGCCGCCAGTCGTATGTGCGGCTTTGCACTTTCACCAAAAGATGACGCGGAATTCCCAAACATCCCTCTGCGATCCATCCATCGCAAACGGCTGCTGTTCAGTTCGGAACAACTCAGTACTTCATGATTTTCTTTTTTAAAGGTTTCTATGCAGTTTTTTGGTTTTGTAGTTGCGATGAAAGAACAGTTCCATCAACTGAAAGACAACTGAACCGCATGATCGTATACGTCGTGTACCAGCACCGCTTATTAGAAAAAAAAACAACCCGATGATGTCACTTGATTATTTACTTCTTCCTTCTTAACGTGGACCAACGCAAATGTTTTTAATCTTCATGGTTTTTGTCGGTCAGAGTGTGCGCAGCGACTCTGACATGGACACACTGATGTGAAGGAGGAGGAGGCCTGCTGAGGGGAAAAGTGAAAAACATCAAACACACACACACACACACACACACACACACACAGAAGTGGCTCAGTCGGATCCCAGATAAAGAAGCAGCTGATTGACACACTCAGCGTGCAGCCGTTTCACTTGAGAGGTACGCACACGCGCACACACACACACACACACACACACACACACACACACACACACACACACACACACACTTTCAACCCACAGGCCAAAAGAGATTGCATGCTGGGTGTATTCTGTACATGATGGGAAATCACTGTTCCCCTGTGATTGAAGTTTGCACGCACACGGACGTACACACACACACACACACACGCGCACACACACGCACACACACGCACACACACGCACACTCAGCGTGGTGCTTTTTCAGTCCAGGTACTCGCGGGATACATAAGAAATCATCTTCACCCACCTTGAAGCCACTCAAACACTCGCCGGCTGCCGACGACACCGAAACCAGGCCGCCAAAACACTCAGGGTGATAAAACCAGACATAGCTTTGTCGAACAGCGTGACGTCTCTCCCCCATCCCCCCCCCCCCCTCCTCCTCCTCCTCCCCACACACACACACACGCCTGGCTGTCGGCAGCTGCCTTCCTCCCCCGTCAACCTCAAACGTATCTGCGTCTTCCCGGCGAAACAAACATGTTTGAAAGGCAGCGGGTGACAACGGCAAAGCAACGGAAATCCACTTAAAGCCAGCAACGTGCAGAATAATGCGACACGACACACGACACACACACACACACACGCGTGGAGAGCACGCGAGCGTAAGGATGATGGCTGAAATGTCTCACGTTGAGAGCCGAGGAGCGTCAGAAACGCGACTGAAAACGACACGAAGTGGCTTCAAAGAGTCTGAGGCGCGTGAAAAACCCGCACACACACACACACACACACACACACACACACACACACACACACACACACAAAGAAAAACAAAAAAAAAACAGGAATGTCATTCCACGTGAGGATCGTAAATCGCTGTTTTTGCCACCGTCAGTTGTCGCCGTGCTTTACATCTGAAGGCACAAATCAGGCTTCGCAACAAAGCTTCAGCCGCAAAAACCAGATTAAAAAATAAATAAAAAAGTATATAAAAATCCGCTGAAGAGCAACATCCATTCACCTTTAATGCTTCCAGCTCATTTTACACAAGTTAGAAAAAAAAAAAAAGAAAACCAGCAGGAGCAGCAGCAGGTCCTACCTTCTTCATGCGCCCGCCGCGGGTGCCGGCGAACGCCACCGTGTGTCCGCGGTAGTTGTAGGCCGCCACCGACGTCATGCCGTCGTCCTTGTCCACGTAGAGGGGGATGCCCTCGATGGCGCTGGTGCCCCCCAGAGGCTGGTTGAAGTCCTGGCCGCAGAAGTTGTCGTCTATCTGCAGCGGCTGGGGAGGAGAGAGAGGAAGAGGGCGGCGTTGAGTTGCGGAGTTTGGATTGCACGCGGCGGGCAGCTTATTTTTCTACGAATGGGGAACATCCGTCACCCCCAAAGCTCGCAGCCAAAGTTTGTTTCAGCATTTCGCAGTAAATTGCCTTCACTTTAGTTGTCACCAAGAGCAGCCGGCAACTGCTGCAAGCTGTCATTTGGGGAAAAAAATAAAAAATAAACAACTGCAGAAAGGCGATTAAAGGTTAAAAACAGCAAGACTTCCTACTCTTAGCATGGATGCTGTGGTACTGACAGTAAGAATCAAATCAAATCAAATCAAAATTTATTTGTGTAGCACTTTTACTACAACAAAATCTAACATAAACAAAAAAGATAAAAAGATATTTTTTCCAGTTTTTTTACACGCTAATGGTTTGGGCAAGACTTAAATTAGCACGGGTGGCTAGCTACACGCGATGGCAACTCGGCATCAAAGGACCTTGTGGCATGAGCGTATATACGGTGATAATCCCGTTTCCACAGGTTTCCACAGGCTCTTTCCAAGAGATTACAGGACGCGCATCCAATGGAAATACAACGTCTGTCCATCTGTGACTTATTTCAAGACGCCCGCGTGACGACGCGCCGCTCCGGACCGGACGAGAAAAGCCTTAACAGTCGTAACCGGCGCTAACAGCCCCAAAAACCTCCTCTGCCAATTTCCCTCCTGATTTATTCATTGAAAACACGACGGCCGTTTTATTTGTCATTCACGGAGGACAAGCTGCGCATCGCCGAGCCGTGCGTGCGTGCAGTCGGCGTTCTTTTCCCCTTCATTACGGCGTTTGATTGTCTCGGCGTGCACGGTGTCAAGCGCGGCAATTAAGCCGCCCGGCGCGGCCGGACGCTAGCGAAGCAGCTGTCGGCTAACGCTTTAAATATTGATTCCCCCGTGTTTGGCTTTGGTGCCGCCGCTTTATGACAAGAGACAAGCCGATACAGTGAGTAAATCGCATCGAGCTGGGATAGAGTGTGTGTGTGTGTGTGTGTGTGAGAGTGTGTGTGTGCGTGTGTGTGTGTGCGGCAGCAGGGGGAAATGACAGAGAAAATGACAGGAAGTAAATTATAGGTTAGATTAGCATATCATAATCAAAGTGTCTGCTACGGGCACATCGCTACGCTGATATGTTGATATGTCAGGTTTGATTTATGGACCTGTGCATGTGTGTCTATGTGTATGTGTGTGTGTGTAACTGGCGTGTCATTAAAAGGACGTGATAGCCGCGCACGCATCAGGAGGTTCCACCGGCTGCGACATGTGTTGTGGAGATAATCGACAGAGACTGAAATTACTGAGGAATTACCTCCCTCCCTCTTCCTCACACACACACACACACACACACGCACACGCACACGCACACGCACACGCACACGCACAAGCACACATAGACACACACACACTTCTTAACCCTTTCCTGGACGAACAATCACACGCGGTGGCGTTTCTGTACTTTATTAAGACTTCCTGTTGGTCAAAGCGTGATGGTCCAGGCCTCAGTTTCTTCTTCTTCTACTGTTTTACTGTTGTTTGGATTGCATATGAGACGTCAGCCTGGACAACATTTCATTGGAAACCAACAAAAAGAACAATCAAATATCGCCAATGATGAGTGTCGTCACTCATCCACACCAATGCGCTCTCGGGCCGCTCGTCCAGCAAGTGGCGAGAAGACAGGGGGACCAAGCCGAGAGAAGGTCAGCAGCAAAGAGGAAGTGACATCACACACAGAGGAGACGATGACCGAGGAAACCTGACACACAGTTCCTCTGGTTTCCTCAGATAAGCTGAGACAACTTTCACTTCCTGGTTGGTTCTCAACCAGCCCCCTCGCTTTGTTATTCTTTTTCTTCCCTTCACTTTCCATCCATATTTCTTCTTTAACTCCTTCCTGAAGCTCCTGAAGAACTTCTAATTAACTTCAGCTTTAATCCGCCGTTGATAAAAATGAATTAGATGCTGTTGCACGTGACGATAAAGAGTAGAGAAGCAGAACACAAACAAGGTTTGCCAAAAAAAAAAAACATGTTCAGTGTTTGTCTAGAAAACTTAAAAGACTGCCGTTCTAAACATTTCATTGAAGCTAGCTGATGCTAACATAAATTAGCACTTGATTTATTACTGCGCGGTGCGACGCGCATGTGAACCAACGCACATTCCCAGTGTTTGTCAAACTCGCGCACACACACACACACACACACACACACAGCGGAGATCGCCATCCTCCCCCCAGCCTGGCCCGCCGGCACGCCGCGGAAGCTAATGGTTTGTTATGTTTATCCCGACTTGCATCATTACCGTAGAGTCAACAGCTCAGATTGAGGCACAGCGGAGCGTTGAGTTTCCGCGCCCGCAGACAAACGTGGCCTCACACCGACCCGACATCTGCTCGCTGCTGCGCGCCTCGTAGACGCGTCTATTCCCGCGGCGCCGACTCCATCAACCCTCCTCGCCGGCTCGCTCCGGCGACCCAAGTGAAGCCAGGCGGCGGAAAACCCAGACAGATTCCCCACCGTTTGTTTCTCGCTCCGGCTTCCACGGCGAGGATTGCGAGCCTTGCTGCGACGGAAATCGGGCAAATGTTGCCACTTTTGTTGAATTCCTGTTGAATTCCCGATGTTCGCAGGTTTGGTCAATCGCTCAGAAAGCAGCGCTTGTGACAAATAAGCGTGCATCTGCTTCAAGCCAAGGCTGAAATCAAGTAAATCCGCCTTGAAAAGCTCCAATCTGAGTGGTTTTTCAGTGACTTTTCTTTTTCATTTTCCGATTTAAACTTTCAAAAGTTTTCTTAAAACCCGATTCATCAAATCTGATTGAAATCACATGGAAACTCAACTACGGTTCTTGACATTGTCACGGTACATCTGCGTGTGGAACTGGCGGATGGCAGCAGAATTCACGTTCCCTTTTTTTTTTTTTAGTAGAGCTTAACAAGATTTGCCTGACAATAGGTTGGAAAGCAGGCATCCGGCTGCTAAAAATACCCAGGAGAAAACGCAGTGAGTGAAAAACAAAGTTCCCGCTTCCCAGCTCCCGGCCCCGATGTGCCGCAGATCACCGCGACTGCAACAGATGTACCTTGCGCCCTTGCGAGCGCCGATTATTGTCATAATCCCTGCATCGTGCGGTGTTTGGCCCGGCGGGTCAGGTGACCCCTGCGGGAGTCTCTGATTGGTGCTTTTAAACTGCTCCGTGTGGTTTCGCCCCCGTCGGCCCAGTCGGACCTCTGACTGCGCTAATATTATAACCGGCGATAGCTCATAGCCAGGACCTTGTGCATTACGCTGCCTTATCACACACACACGCGTGCACACACATGCACGCACGCGCGGACACACACACACACACACACATAAACAGAACGGGTGGGTGAGGCAAGGACAATGTCCCGGGTGCTGTCCTTGCTCAAGACCTCTGCTGTACACAGTCTCTGGCTGGCCACTGGCAACAAGACAGGCGAACACACACACACACACGCATACACACAGACACACACTCACTCTCACTCTCTCTCTCACACACACACACACCCCTGCCACGCTCACGCTGGGTGAATGATGACGGGGTGACGAGGACAAGAGCGGGGCAATTGAGATGAGGAAGGAGAGGAGATGGACTGAGAGAAGGTTGGGGGGGGGGGGGGGGGGGGCATGGGGGTGGGAGAGGCCAAAGGTCAACAGCAGACTTGTCGCCGCTAATGAGCGTGAAACCGGGAGGAGAACAGAGACGGTTCGGATTCGGCCCTTCGTCCATCAGCTGGGAACCGAGCTCGGCACACACACACACACACACGT
>NW_027466069.1:5627500-5707500 GCF_046127955.1 Nelusetta ayraudi | reverse complement strand
ACGACCATCACTGACTTCAGTTCATACACACATTTTGTTTTAGTTTTTTAACAAGTTAATGTTGGTTTTTCTTTTTTCTGAATGACAAATGACAACGTAGTAGCTATAAAATGTCACTTAAGTGACAAGAATGATAACAGAAAAGAAACTGATTTATGATTGAAATTGCAATTGTTGCTTATTATTGGGAAAATATGTATTGTCTTTATTTTTGGTATATGATCATACGACTGTGTATTTGTGCTGATATATGTATATATAAATATACATATATATATATACATATATATATATATATATATATATATATATATATATATATATATATATATATATATATATATATACACATATATATATACATAAATATTTCATCACATTAAATGCAATAAGATGTGCTTTGCAAACAAAATGTATGTGCGACATTAAAAAAAATACAGAAAAATCCAATTAATTCTATTTTTGTTTCTAGGAAACTAAGTCTACGAATGCAAACTAGAGTGCAAACTTTGTACTAATCCGTTCATTAATATATAAAAACAAAACCGGCACTTTTTCTTTGCCACAGCTGTGCCACTTATTTTTTCTGTTGAATTATTTTTAGCATGTCTAAAAATGCAGCCAGTGCGTGTCCTCTCTGTGTCAGCAGAACCAGGATTCCTTACCAATCGGATCAGGATCTTTTAATGCACCAGATTAGATGATTATAATCCCAATCAAACGTCCGTCCAGTCTTCAATGTGCCGTGTCTCAGCTATTTCTTTTTTTTTTTAACCCGCAGCGACACATCTGCTACTTCTGGCCTACTTCTTCACTCCCCGCCCCATTAAAAAATAAATAAATAAATAAATCAAAAAAAAATCCCAGGCAAACGTGGCATCTGGACGTTTAGCAGGCAGCTCGCTCTACGTGGCACAAGCCAGATGATGCTCTTTTCTTTTTTTTTTTTACAGCTTTGCCGTCCATCTGAGCCGCTGCAGAAAAATAATCTGTGTAATCTGAACAAAAGCCCTCGCTGGCGGATATAATCCAATTATGAAAGTGGGGGACCGGGCCAAATATACCAGCGAGGGCGCAGGAGCGCAGCAGGAAGTGGTCAGCCGGGTGGAGGGGGGGGGGGGGGGGGCAGGAGGGGGGGGGGGGGGGGGAGCAGGAAAGGAGAGTTTAACAGGATTGCCAGGAATGGAGTGTGTTACTATTTATATTTATATTATTATGGTTGATTAAAATGATAGGATGGACATCTTATAATGATAATGGTGCATGTATGACATGTGAAGTGCTGCAAGAGTGACATTTGGGATCAATAGAAAGTAGAAAGTCCATCCATCCATCCATCCAGCCAGCCATCATCTAGCTGTCTATCTTACTATCTATCTATCTATCTGTCTATCTATCTATCTCTCTATCTATCTATCTATCCACTGTTTGTGCACAGGCATCACATGCACACATGAAAGTCTCATCTGTGAATTCTGACACACTTCTTCAGTTTGTGTCCCCGACAGCTCGAGTGGAGGTCAGCTTGACGGTGTGAACAGCACAGCTGAGAAGCACAACTGCTCTCCGCTCACCGCAAACTGATCTCGCGACCGACTCTCCATGCGGCAGCATTTCTTTTTCTTCCAAGTGACACACCGTGAATGCAACACTGTAGCCGTAGGCTTGGCAAATACATAAATAAATGAGCAGAACCTGAATGTGAGCGTCTCTATTTCGAGTCAAATTTGACCAAAGTGTCACAAGCTGCGAAGTGGCGCAGGGAACCCCGGCCCGGCCCGGCCCGACCCTTCCGGCGCTGACACCCTCTCCGGTCTCCAGCCCGCATTAATCCGCTCTGTCACGTGGCGGCGGTGAACAATAAACACGGCTTCCTGGTAAATTTAGCTCACAAGCGCCCAGCCGCGCCGCAGCTGGATCACAGGAAATTTCCCCTCCCGTTGGGAATTTGCTCCAAATTGGCGGCGAGACGCAATCCAGAGCGAGGCGGAGGGGGAGAGGGAGGGATGGAGGTTTGAAGGGGGTTGGGGGGGGGGGGCTTAATAAGACGGCTAAACATCCAGGGAAGAATGTCTGGCCGACGTATGTGGCTGTTTTTCACCGTGTCACGTATCAAAAAAATAATTAAAAAAAAAAAATGAAAACCGTCTCCGCTGACGAGACGGAAATAGCTTCAGCTCATCAAAATGTGTCTGCACTCCTTCCCCAGACGGGCTGACGAGCGCAAAAGTATATTTATACCCGCGCGGCTGAAGAAGCATTACCTTTATAAGTCACTTAGGCTGCGACTCACTCACAAAGAGACAAGTTTTTCAAAAACATGGCGCTCGCTCCTATCAGGGATTATTCTGGCGCAGACAAACTCCACTCGTATTTCATCGCACTTTCTTGGATGCGGTTTCCCTGTAAGAATACTTCAAGTTTGCCGGTGCAAAGCCCCCCCCGCCCATGTATATTTTTAATAAATCTAATCCTCAGGAGCCTTATGAATAATTTAAAGCTGCACTAATGCACACGGAGCTGCTGCTGCTGCTCAAACTCAGACAAGTACCCTAGTTCAGCGTTTATTACAGCACTGGTATGGGTCGTGCTGCTGCTGCTGCTGCTGCTGCTGCTGCTGCTGCTGCCGCTGCTGCTGCCGCTGCTGCTGCTTGGTTTCTGTTGCGCAGGCTGCATCATCAGCGTGAGTGCCTGCAAGAGCTCGTTTGAGAACTTTCAGGACCTCAGCGATTAAAGAGCATGTGAGACGTTCCACAACCTGAAAGTTCCCAAAAATCGTGATTCTAAAACTCCCAGACCGTAAAACGGACAGGCAAAAAAATGACACCATGAGGGCCCAAAACGCCGAGAGGCTAAAATCCACGGAACCAAACGCAATCGGTCTGAGAGGCCTCAGAAATACCCACCACGCACAAGAGGAGAGGGCAACCACGTGAGCGACGTCACCGGCCGCAGAAATCTGAGAAATGTGACCGCGTTCATCTGTCAACCGGCGACGTCCTGATCCGCGGCCGCTTCACCTCACCGCACATTACGATCGGGTTTCGCGAAAAAAAAAACGTTCGAGAGGAAAATCATTTTTGAAAAATTCACAAAGCTGTGATTTATACAGTAAACAGCAAAGCCGCCGCCGCTGAATCCGTTTTCGTAACCTCCTGTTTTTCTTTTCTTCCTCCCCGTCGGAAAGAATCTCCAGCACGCGCCACAGGATTCTGAGCGTTCCGACTGTCAGAGGGGGTCCGGAGTCCCCACATTCTAGCTGACCTCTAATTGTTATTTACTGCTGCTGCTGCTGCCGCTGCTTGTCGGCTCCAGGAGACCTCAGAGTTGCCGAGCAGCGACGTCCTCACTTCAACCGGCTGAACGTCTCGTCCGCCAAACCAGAGGTTGCTGTTTTTTTTTGTTTGATTGAAACAGAAGTGCTTAGCCCGCTGTTTACAGCCAGCCGCCTGCTAGGTGAACCGACGGCTTCGCATTGGACCAAGAGGGGCTGAAAAAGAGGGCGGTCTCCGAGGGCGGAGCCAGCTATCAGCCACCTGTCACCAGTGGAAGTTTAGCCTAAAATCACCCACCTATACCAGCTGCCTTGCTGCCACCCCCTACCTCCCCCCGCTCATTATCAGAGAGGAGGGCAGGGCGGGTCTGTGGGCGGAGCTAGAAGCCAAGCGGCGGCGGCGGGTGACCTTCGGTGTCGGCCGGCTGCACGGCTACATCCGCAGCATCGCTAATGAGACTGATTCACAGCAGCAGATATCAGCCTTTATCTCTCTGTGGGGCCTTCCTCTCTCTCTCTCTCTCTCTCTCTCTCTCTCTCTCTCTCTCTCTCTCTCTCTCTCTCTCTCCTCTCCCTCTCCCTCTCTCTCTCTCTCTCTCTCTCTCTCTCTCTTTGTCTACCTCCATGAGGTTTTGTGTGTGGGTGCGTGTGTGTGTGTGTGTGTGTGTGTGTGTGTGTATGTGTGCGCGTGGATGTGTCGCAATCTTTTCATCCAGGCCTCCCAAAAAAGGAGAGGAAATGATAGTAAAAACAAACACGGGAGAATAAGCAGATAATAAGAAAGACTCAGTGTGTGTGTGTGTGTGTGTGTGTGTGTGTATGTGGGGGCTTTGTCTCCAGAACCACAAGGTGGACGTTGCCGGGGAAAAACTGCAAGCAATAACAGGGAGCGAGAAGATTCTTATATTCCCATTGTACCCTATCTCTTTCTCTCTTTCTCTCTCTCTCTCTCTGACTTCCACTCTCTCTCTTTCTCCCTCTCTCTCCCTTTCTCTCGCTCCGTCTCTCGCCCCGTCTCTATTTTTCTCTGAGCATAATAGTGTTTATTAATATTTATCAGCGCTGATCACTGCTGGCCAGGATTATCGTCTATTTCTGTGGCGTTTTGTATTCTGTCTCCCAGGCGCTCAGCGATTGCTACGTGCCTGCGCGCGCATGTGTGTGTGTGTGTGTGTGTGTGTGTGTGTGTGTGTGTGTGCGCATGCACGTCTTGTATCCGTTCACTGCCTCGTTCTCTCTATCTCTTCACTGTATCTTCAGACTCATTACGGTGGCTGCCGCGCGGGTCGCCCACGTTGCATCACGCCGTCGGGACGGGAACATCCAGCCGCTAATGTCCACGCTTGCATCATGCCGCCAAACGTTTTAATATTTGTCGGGGCAATATTCCGCTCACCCGTTGCGCCGTCGACCTTAGAAAACTTCTGTCTTTGACCGCAGGGGACATAGTCGGCCGTGTGGCTTTGTGTGCTAATCGTACAAATGGTTAGAAGAGAAGCGGCTAATTTTCCTGCTAGTCTGGAGTCTCACACATCCGTGTTGAAAAACTCCCATCTCCCATCCCACCAATCAGTGCTCTCTGAAGTGAAAGGAATATGGACAGGCTATATGAAAAAAACAATAGGCGAATCATCCTAGCTAAGTTAAACACGGGTGCACATCAGCCGCTGGCCACAAGGTGGCGCCACTGGTTGCAAAGGAGTCTGGCTGGTCCAGAATCAAGTGTTTCCTCCTGGTCCTGAAAACGAATCCTTCTGCAATCACGATGGGGCTCTTAGCCTTGTCAAACATTTTCCACATAGTTTTAATGAGCGAGGACGTAGCGCAAACCTGGCAACCCAAACTCTCAACACTCTGCGACACAGACGGATATCAAAGTTGAAAACGCCGTCACACCCAGAACCTGACCTTCACTGCGTGGCGGGTTCAGGCCCCAGACCTCGGAGCTCAAACACGCACTACGACCGGCTAATCTCCCCGAAAATCGGCGGTGACATTGCGGAAGACGGAGCCAAGGACCGAAGAGTCGCGCCAACAAATCTCTACCGTTATGAGTTACAGCACTGCTGCAGTAACGGGTGTGTGCGGGGAGTTCGGGGGAGCTGGAATTGTACTTGGACGGCGTTCAAGTCAATTTTAGACGCAGCGCGAAGCCATAAAATTCTTCCTTTTATTAGCTACCTTCTACCGGAAAGACAGAAAGACGGAGAGGGCGGGAAGAAAAAAAAGTGGGCAGTGATAATTCAGCGGAATGTGAGGGTTGGCCAATAATTTGTAATGAAGGTGAAGAGATCAAACTCCAGCGGAGCGTCATGATGTGTGAGAGTCTCCAGGCAGAGTGTGTGTGGACTGACTGACTGACTGACTGACTGACTGTGAATCTTAGCATCCTGCTCAGAAGCCTTGGTCCAAATTTTGACTGTATATATTATGAGCATCCTCTCTACATATATTCTACTTTTTACGGCACAAATTGATACTCTTAACTTCTAGATGGCAAGCAAGTGTCAACACATATCAACAGTGACATCATCTCGGCCCAAACTTTTTCCCCCCACTCACCTTTTAATCCTCTTGGCAACGCAACTTCCTTTTCTCAGCGCTTACAGTGTCTATCATGTGCACTTAGACCAAAGACACAAAGCAGCAAACTGTATCGAGGGCGTGTTCCCACTTCTCGACTGAACGACGTGCACAAAATGACAGATACGTAAAAAAAAAAAAGACCCGACCTTGTCCCACCAAATGAGCCAGCTATCAAAAAATAATTTCTTCCGGTGTCGACGGCGCCGCTGCCATCGGCTAACGCGGCGGCGGCAGCGGCGGTGAAGCTGATAAATTCATCACGCCACCGTCCCAGGGCGCACTGCGAGGCTGCGAGGCTCCGGCTGACACGACCTTGATCGATCGCAGGCGGAGCGACAGATGGCCATAAAGGACAATCATGTAACTGTAAGCTCATTAGCATAACGCCGCACACGTACTCTGCCCCCCCCACCCTCCCTTCCTTCTTTCTTTCTTACAAGGCCGGGTGCCACTTTTCACAACAGCGAGCGGCGGCCTCGCTGCCTCGCGACAGAGGCCTTGATGCATCCGAGATGAGGCTGAAAGTTTGGATGGGAAGCCGGTTGTGAGGGGGGCGGGGCTGTCGCCCGGGAAGCCGCGATGTCAGCGTCTGGCTGAACACGAGAGGGGGACTTCACTTCCTGTGGAACACGTCTCATTTTTTTCCTTCATCGGTGTTGCACGCTTTTCCACTAGCAGTGTTATATATGTGTATATAGTATGTATAGTATAGTATGTAAATGTACACACGTATGTAGAAATACAAATATGTATATACTACGGATGCAAATTATCGATTAATTAATGAATCAATTGGCTTTATCGATCGATTAACGATGATGAGCAGCAATTTTTCATGAGAATCTAAATTTCACAGTGAACAATGTGTTAGGAACACATTCTTTAACCTTCAAATCAATGTGTTCAGTGGGTTCAATGTGACCCATTTTTACATTCCTCTGACTTTAAGTTGACTTCTAGTGGGTCACATTTCAACAAGATATTGTTGTTTAAAAGTGACTTGTTCTCGGTATATTATGATCATCACACAGTATCTACAGGTGAATAGCTCTGTCCTGCCACTACACTATTATAATGATATTAGCTACCTGTGTAAAAAAAAATGTTCAATTAATTGCGACTAATTTAATTTAATTGATTCAATTCTTAATTGACAATTGATCAATAATCAATCAACTGTTAACATATACATATATATATATATATACATATATATATTAATACATATATATTAGCAGTACATTCACTTCAGTCAAGATCGCAAGCTCTGAAATCAACACATGCTCAATTAATTTGCATTTGAAGAACTTGACTATGGAGAGCACGTTATTTCTCTTGTGGTACAAATCCTAAAAAAAATAACCTCCCAAACATCAATCGGCAGCTCCGCCCTTCAAGTTTCCCAGTTTCAGGGTTTGCACGGCGCCTGTTCACATCAACTACAATCTCACAGTCTTTTGATAATCCTTCAGGTACTGTGCGACAGAACACGGAGACTCGCTCTGGACCGCCGGCGACCGTCATTTAGCTCGCTCGACTAAAGTAAAACCACGATGGCGGGAGAGTCGTGAAGGGAAAAGAAAGATGTGGAGCGAGGGAGGAGGCTCAAAGACAATCTCAGCCCAAGAACACGACGCGTCCCGGACCTGACTGTCTGTTATTGATGCCTGAGAGATTTTATAATCCTGCGGCATTAGCTTTAAAGATTTTACTCACTCACTCACTCTTTTACTCACTCTCTGAGGTTTGATCAATGCGATGAACCTGAATATATTTCGCCTGATTACTGCTTCATCTGTACCCAAGGCTGAGGGTTAACTCATCAACAAAAGGAGGCGCCGGTCTTTCCCTCTAGTGGGGCCCGCCGATGCACAAGTGACGATATCTGTCTCAGTGTTTGATCGCCATCCAATAAGCCGTTGCAGGTCTTTTTGTTTCTCGAAACAGACAATTCCTCAACGTGTTTTCAAAGGTCCTACAATAAACCGCAATTTTCGCAGCTTTAAATTTCCAAGCGGGCAACAGTGGAGCGACCCTGCATGATTAATTGGCCGAGACTGTTTCGATAAATCAGCGGAAAACAGCGTTTCCAGAGCACGCTGAAGATTCTCAGAAACAGTTTGGAAAAGAACTAAAATGGGAAACCACCATTACATCACAAAAAGTTGACTTCCAGGCATGTGATTTAAAACACTTCTGCTTGCAGGGGGCACGTCGCCGATGTCAGAGGTGGCCGGTTTTCAGTTCACCGACAGGCCAGAGAGAAGAATTACTGACAGAGAAGAAGTGAAGTCAGTTGCATTTTTAATAACAAGGGGCCTTTAAGTTTCCCGTATTTTTCCTGCAGGAAGATTTTGTGACGGCGCCATTAGACAAGCAAAGTGGCAGTCGCACACGTCTTCCTCCACAGCCTTCCCTCCGTCCATCCCTCCATCCTTCTGCTCCCCCTTTCCCTGCCACATCCTCCCCTCCATCCCTCCGCCCATAAATCCAAGCGACTCTCCCTCCTCTCCCTCAACTCCCTCCTCTCCCGCCCCCCGGCCCCCTTTTCACTGCATCATCTGTTCCCCTCCGCATTGGATTTTCAGATCACATCCACGGCGGCTGGCTGGCTTTACACACTAAGTCACTCTGTAGCTCATCACTCAGCCCTGAGTCAAGGAGAGGGCAGAGTGCGACGGCCACGGAGCAAAAGACTTGAGAGAGGCGGGCGGGCGGGCGGGCGGGCAGGCGGGCGAGAGGGAGGAGGAAGGAGGGCGAGGGGGGTCAAGCCGGCGAGCCGCCAGAGCGAGGTGTGTCAAAACGGGGAGAGGGGGTTAAAGGTTAAATATTGAAGACAAAAGGGAAGAGGTGAGGGAGGGCGGACGGACGGACGGAGGGGGCGGGGGGGGGGTAGTGGCGAAGCCGAGCGGAGCGAAGTGAAGAGATAAAAGACGGAGCAGAGGGATAATTGGGTTAGCAAAATGAAATAAATCTCCATGCAAATGCCGACAAGCGAGAGGGGTGGGGGTGTGGGGGGTCGAGGGGGGAGCGGAGAGAGCAGTTTGAGGATTTACGGCAGGTTGTTATGGAGCGCCGACCGAATAACAGAAGGTGAGAGCAGGTGAATTATTCATGAGGATGCGGCCGCCACCGCCACCGCCGAGCGTGACATGACGGCTGACGTCTTCCAGGCCGCCCCGAGGCCGGATCATCCCCGCCAGGCAGATAGAGACGAGCCGCCCACCCTCCTGTCCTCGCCGTCGGTGTTATGCCAGGAAACTTGGACGTGATACAAATTAGCGCCGACGAAATGCTCCACGTCCTTAGGTTACACTGCCGTTGTTACCGGTGAGGACGACGCCGGCTTGAGACTTTGAGTTTGACATATTCAGGTCCTTCGGTTTATGTTAAGAGTGCCTGAAGTTACACTGTCTGTCCATCTACGGCGCTACAACGTGACACTTTCATCCAAATACAGACGCAGAACACTGCGTAACGAGACAACGGGACGCACCAGTATGTCATCTACTGAATATGTCAAAGATGAATATACCGAATACAGCAGTGATATACATTTTGACCCCTTTTTTGCAGGATGTGACAATCGGTGTAACTCCAACTTTAAGAGGCGATACAGTCGGAGGCATGATAGGCTACCAGTTAACACTTCATTTCAAATTAACAAATCAAATCTAAATCAGTCAATTGTCGACACCCTTCAAGTGTCTGGAGCGATTAATGATGAGTTAAACCACAATTAAACTTGGATAGTATTTCCCTCTTTGGTTTAATTGCGTGATTACCATCCAATCAGATGGTACAACTTAATTGTCACCTTCACCATCATAAGAACACAGCTGCCCTGCACAACAACAAAGGTTTCCCATCCACAACCCAAAGACAAAGCGAAAGTCCCCGAAACATCAGAAGAAGTGAGACACTCGATGAAGGTCAACCAAACAAAAACTCACCGAGTTGATGCAGGCCAGCTCCTTGTTGAGCAGCCAGGGCAGCGACAGCTTCCCCTCCCCTCGGTAGCACGACTGTATCCTCTCCTTGATTTTCTCCTTAATCCGTCTCATGGTGAACAGACACAGCGCCGACTCCTTGGGCGGCTTGGCCCTGTTCTTCTGACCCTGGGCGAAGACGGTGAAGAGGACCTCCTCGTGCTCCTGGATGCCGAGGGAACGCGCCAGGCGGACGCCCGGCCGGGCCAAGTAAGCATCCTGGACCAGGCGGTACTCCACCCCGTCCTTGGTGCAGCCGATGGGGAACTCTACGTAGGAGTAGAACTTGGGGTCGTCCACGCAGAGGCGGACGATCTTGGAGGTGAAGAACTGCTCGCTGCTGGCGTCGGGCGAGGTCAGCTGCGTGTCCAGCTGCAAGGTGAGGTAGTACACAAACTGCTCGCTGTTGAAGCCGTAGATGTAGTAGATGTCAAAGGCCGGGAACTTGGAGAGCGTGTCCGAGGGGATCTTGAGCTGCGAGGAGACAAACTCGTCCTGGTAGACGAAGCTGAACATGTCGGCGTTCTCCTCGTTGGACATCAGCTTGCGGCTGGACAGCGTGGGGAAATACTCGGACTTGCCGTCGATGGGCGTGCCGACAAAGAGCTTGCCGCCGCCGCCGAAGAGGTCCGGCGGGATGACCACGCCGGACATGGTGCAGGCCTCGGCCACGCTGGACAGGTAGTGCTCCTTGCGGTGGTGCGGCTCGCCGAGCTTGAACAGGTCGTCCAGGCGCAGGAACTGGCATATGCCCTGCGAGGTGCTACCGCAGGCGATCAGGCGGTTGTGGGAGGCGTCCAGTAGCAGGAGCTTGTTGATGTTGGAGGTCTGCACCAGCTCGTGGGGGCAGGACTGGACCCCCGGCGGAGGGTAACAGCGGGGGTTGTCGGTGACGGGGCCGGTGACGTGGCTCCGCAGCTTGGTCAGGTTGCTGGACAGCTTGTAGATCCAGTTGACGGCGCCCAAGTAGACCTCGCCCGTTTTGTTGTGCACCACCAAGTGAGTGAGGCCTCCTTCCGGTGGGAAGAAGGTGAGCAGGGAGGAGGCGGAGGAGGAGGACGGTGTAGGGGCGGAGGATGCAGGCAGGGTGAGGAGGAGGAGGTGAAGTAGAATGGGGAGGATGAGGAGGGGAGGGTCCAGGTGGGAGGACATGGTGGTGAGGGAAGGGGGGAGGGAGGGGAGAGTGGAGGTGTGGGTGTAAGAGAGTCGGCGTATAATCCTCTGCCGGGTCAGTCAGAGCCTCATAGGAGCTCCAATGTAGCAAAAAAAAGACCAAAAAAAAAACAAAGAAACAATCGACTTCCTCCCTCTGCCGGCTTCTCTTCTTTCTTTGGCCGCTGTTTTATAATCTCATCCTCTGATCCTCGTCCAGCGCCAGCCCTGAGACACAAGCACAGACAAAGCAAAGTCTTAACACGGATGTCAATATATTCATGCGCTGTTGATGTGATAGTTTTGGTTTTTTTCTTGTTTTGTTTTGTTGCCGCTTCCAAAAAGGTCTGACAGAAAGCAATTATTCGTCTGCGTCCAAATGACGCCATTCGCCCACGGAGCCAGACTCCGAAGACGACAAAACCGAGGGGGAAAAGATCATAATAATAAAAAAGAAATGGTGGGGGTGGGGGGGGGGGGGGGAGAAGAAAAAAAACAACAACAAATAAGGGGAACTCTGGGCTTTGTTTTATTGACTTCTCCACTCTTGGCTCGCACCGCTCTGTGGAGTGCATCCTTTAAAAGGGAGACAGGGCCAAACATCGCTCCTCTGACTATCGATTGTCTGGAGGTATTAAAAGATTCAGTCGACAAAAGACACACACACACACACACACACACACACACACACACACACACACACACACACACACACCCTGTGCATGAGTAGAAAATTGTGTTCATGTGAGCACATAAAAAAAGGAAGAAGAAAAAAACAAAAAACAGAAGGCCGTCACAATTCACACAAGCCACTTATGTGCCGCTCGGTGATGGAGGGTGAACATCCATAAATTACCAGCAGGAGCTGCAGGGAGAATCTCCCTGCAGCGTATTTACTCCGGTGCAGCCGAGCAGAGAAAAGCAGACCGCCACCGCCACAGCCTCTCTGAGGGGTGAAGGAGGCCAGGGACTGATAAAGGCTGGGAGATGGAGAGGGAGAGAGGAGGGAAGGCTATTTGGCTTCGGTTCAGAAGACGAGCCGTGGAGATGATGGCAGAGGGAGATTACGGTGGCTGAAAACCTAAGAGAGAAAGAAATCAGAGGCGGCCCTCCTCTTTCTCTTTTGTCCGCCTCTCTCTCAGGTCGGGGGGGTGAGGTAAGGGGCTGTCAGGTCCATCACTGCCTGCCTGCACCCGGGGGGATCGGCAGAATACCTCGACGTTGCCACTGGTCGATACAATCAAGTCTTAAGTATAAAGACTCGGGGGAGGAAACGCTTGATATATGAAGTAATGTTGCAACTTGTTGCACGGGGTCGGTTCAAAGACATCAAGTCATAGAGAGTTTAATAACGTCATGATAATGTAACAGTTCAAAAAAAAATAAAATTGCTCTTTTCATAATGATATTTATGTAATATAATGGCATAATCTTTTTTTTTTTTTTTTTAAAGATTCGATTACAAGAATCATGTGTTCATTTCATCAATGGTTCCAATGTTGTGTTTCGCACTGACGCTTATGGCCACGCACATGATGCCAGGATAGATGATTTTATTTACTTTTGGACTTGATGTGTTTTTTTGTTTTTTTTTTGTTTTATGCTGGTTCTGGTGTAAAAGACAAGCAGTCAATTCAACATTATTGTTGTCACAATTTCCCCCCATTTTTTTTTTTTACTGTATTGCCAATTCAAACAACAGTTGTATCGAATTTAATAATAATGAAGAGTTGCTGTTCGACTTCAGTCAACGCACTACACTAAATTGTACGTCGCACTCATTTTGACCTGCAGTGGAGCCACGGGGCCAAATCTGGTCCGGTCCGGTTTGAAACACCCCCCCCCCCCCCCCCCCCAAACAAACTGGACAAAAGGACGAGTTCTGGTGAACTCGGTCAACGTCGTCAACGTCTCACAATAAATCCATTTATGACACTCACTCATTCTCTG
Source organism: Nelusetta ayraudi (assembly GCF_046127955.1). Classification (NCBI taxonomy): domain Eukaryota; kingdom Metazoa; phylum Chordata; class Actinopteri; order Tetraodontiformes; family Monacanthidae; genus Nelusetta; species Nelusetta ayraudi. The sequence continues at coordinate 5,694,549 of NW_027466069.1, read as the reverse complement.
CCTCTCTGTGCCTCTGACATCATCTCCGCGGACGTGCCGAAGGCCTGGTTGACAGGCGGCGGCAGTGTTTGCGTCCTGACTCACAAACCCAAACAGTTTGTTTGTTTGTTTCGGACGAGCCTTTAAATCAACCGGGAAGCCAAACGAGCCGCCGAGAAACTTTCTCCTCGCCGTTTTACGAGTCGCAGTGTCGTAACAACAACGGCGGCGGCGGCGGCGGCGGCGGCGGAACGGTCGCTCAGCGAGCGGCGAACATTCCTCCTCTCGCTCTCCGTCTGATTTCCCTTGTCAATGGCGCCTTTCATCTGGCGCGCGCTCATGATGACGATGATGACAGTTGCCCGGATGACGGCCGCCGCTGTTGTCTGCCGCATCCGGACAATGCGGCTTCTGTCGGCGGCGGCGGCGACGGAGGAAGGAGAAGGAAGAGGTGGCGCACGCGCGCACGCACGCTCGCACGCACTCGCGCACGAGAGTTGTCAGAAACGCTTTGACGCCTCGTCAAAGTGACTTCGCTACGTTTCGTCACGTACGCGGCGACAAAACTCGTACAGATTGGAGACAATTATTACAAGCGACGCGCCGGGACGTCTGTTTCCTGCCGTCTCCTCTCATGAATTCTATAAATACGTCAGAACAAAGCGTAAAACACTCACGCTCACATCGCTAGTCTCAAAGTGGCTGGTCGGAGTTGACGTCGTCAACTACAACTGAGACGCAAGTGTGTGTGTGTGTGGGGGGGGGGGGGGACACTCTTGTTTTTCCATCTCCAGACTCCCGGTGCAGCAGCCTGGTATGGTCACTCAGGCAAAACCCTCCCCAGGGTCTGCCGAAAAACAGCACGTTTAGCCCTGTGTTTGCAGCCTGCCGCCTCAACCGATCCTTTGTTGGAGCTTTCGCATGTTTTCGAAAGGGGTCAAAAATAAGGCATGGGCCTGGCTGAGGGTGTTGTTGCAAACCTGCAAATACAGAATGGTTTTTGTCACTGCTTTTATCCTAATTATAAAACCTCATCATACATTTTATTTTTGATTCACATAAAGATGAGTAACATAAAAAAAAATAATAATAAGATCCTGACGATGACATGGCCTGACAGGCCTCGTTAAAAGTTTGGTTCCAATTAGGAAAACGAAATGAACAGAAATAGCAGGTTCATAAGAACCTTATACTCCACTGGCAGAAACTTCCTCTAATTACTAAATTTAAAGTTGTATCACTTGATCACCGGGGCTGTTAATTTGACTTTAAACGGATCTGATCCAAGAAAGGAAACTTAATTAGCCTTCACTTCTTTGGCTGTATCTTCTTGTGTTGGTGTTCCAGGGCCATCCTCTCTCTCTCTCTCTCTCTCTCTCTCTCCTCTCTCTCTCTCTCTCTCTCTCTCTCTTTCTCTTCCACAACCGTCACATGAAGCTGTAGCCCCAGTTCATCCCGTGCAGATTTATTGCTGTTGGCACATTGATTACACACACACACACACACACAGACCTTGGCACAGACACTTAACATACAAAATTCATGGAGCTCACGCACTTCCCGCTGGCCTCATCACACTGGAGGACAGCTCCCTTCCATCCGTTCTTGCATCTGATCAGTTTTATTTACAACTGCAGCCTTACAAGAACGCCAACGTCCAGCAGGTGAACGGAGCGAAGTTGCACGTGAAAACAGCCCCGTGACTGCACACACACTGCAGCGTCAGCAACGATTCAACCGCTTCCTGTTAAAAATAATAAAAATAAAATAATAAATAATAAAATGAAAAAAAAAAAAAAAAAAACAGCGCAGGTTGGCAGAGGAAAGCCGGACCTGGACCGCGTCTTCCCACCGTAGCTCACTTTCATGTCCCGTCACGGTCTGCTGCCATTTGATTGGTCGCGCCTTCAAAAGGTCATCGGCCAAACAAAGTCAGAGTTCAAACAGATTCCCAGCGCGGGAGGAGAGGCGTGAAATGGAAGGTGCCGGGGAGGACGAGGAGGACGAGGAGGAGGAAAGGAGGATGGGTTCCCTTCACCCTGACAGGCTGCGGTCTCGTTAAGGAGCGTCGCAAAAAAACACAGTCAAGGTCCATCAATCACACAGCGATATCTTTTAACGTGTCACCTGGAGGACGTTAACACGGCGGGATTTAAGAGGGTCGTGTCATCACCCCAGCGGAGGAGGATGAGGAGGAGAAGGAGGAGGAGGAGGAGGAGGAGGGGAATGTCTTCAACCCAGCTTCTCAAAGATCCTGTAGCTCCGCAAGCTTCTCATCTCGGATTTGAATCCAAAGACGACAACCGAATGCAAACAAGGACTAAAAAAAACTACGCGTTTCAAAGTCTGGAGATCCGGCTGACGACTGAAGACACACGGAAGTGACGACAAATGGTTTAGTCGTCGCTCTAGCATCAAGGCTATGCCCGGAACGCAAAGTCGAAGACAGTAAGCTAGCTAAACTGTCAGAAGTGGTGAAACCATCCTCCCTCACATTAGCTACGGTTGCTAACGTCGCGTTGGCCGCAGATCATTTAAGGGTGAGGCTTAGCAAAGGGTCAGTACAGTCAAATAACTGCATTCATTAGTCGAGTACCGTTATTTAGACTGTATCAGACGAATTAAGCGCCTCACTGTCACCCCCTAGTGGGTTGCAGATGCTTGCGTTCGCCTGTCTGTGAAAGAGTCGCGCATTTTGTTGACGTCTTCCAGTTTGACACCCGCCGTTGTCTGAAACAGTGTGTTTGTGTGTCAGCGGTGGAATGTAATGAATGATGAAGCCGCTGCCTCCACCGCGTTACGTGGCAGCGGCCTACACACACGTGCACATGCACACACACACGCAGCCCACGACGACATTATTCCTCGATGGTGACACAAAGTCGTCCCTCTTTCATTGGTTTTGCTCCCAGCTGGAGGCTGCGGTTCTACCCAATTAGTTCTCTTTTTTGGTGCTGTTGTTGTTGCTCGAAAGATAGAAGTGTCGACACACTGAATGGATCGGAGAGGGAGAGAGTCGAAAGAGAATCAACCCGACAACACATCACGGCTAAAACAAAGTGGCGGTGACGGCGTTTTCCGTAACATAACTGGCGGAAAGTGGAATTATGTCACCTGACCGTTGGTTCGCAAATAAATTGCCGGAAGCGCTGCTGAAGTTTGCTCTTTCCAACACACAGAGCACCTACACTGGTGAATTAGACACCTAAAAATCAATGACACTCACAATCACTGGTCCAAAAATCCTCAGCAGAAACACAAAAAAGGTTTTCATTTTTTTTAAGAGTTGGAGCCTGATACGGGAAAACACATGAAGAAAAAAAAAAAACCTTTTTAACATTTCACATTATCCAGTTTATTTCCATTTGCAGAGGCTGTGAGTGTGTCTCCTCTCTCTCACAGAGGCCAGTTGCGTTCCCATTAAGGGAAGCGGTCGGCTATTAATTTCATACATGTAGGTGGAGAGGCAACGATAGCCGCGGCCGCGCAGACGGAAAGAGCTTCCTCAATTAGGAGGGCGGAGGCTGAGTCGCACTCTCACTCCGAACATTGCGTGCCCGTTCTAAAGAGATTTTCCCACGACCCACAACGTAACGTTACGGCGCTGGAAAAAAATGCAACGTCAGAAACACATTAGAGGTTGTATTTCATTGTTGTGTTCTTTTTTTTTTTTTTTTTTTTAAGCTCAAAGCTTTTAGTCACGACACGGTCAGCTAAGTGTCACAGCGGCACAAAAGTTGTGGGTAGCTGGAAAATGCATTCACATTCTGTACTTTTCTGAAAGTTCCGGTGTATTTTTTTTCTCTTAAAAAAAACAAATATATATATATATATATATTGATTTCTTCAAGTTGTTGCCTTCACCAACATTAAATTTGTTGTTTCGCAGCAGACAGAAACCTGCTGGTTACTCCGACAGTGACTGACACACAAAGGGAAAACAAAAAAAACAAAAACAAAACACAATCCTGTTTTTCACACAAAGGGCCCGGCGCTGATTTCCAATATCATAAATAGCTTTGTGCTTTTTGTGTCTTTGTGCAGCGTACGGGGGGGAGAGCACCTAAAAAAACAAAAAACAAAAAAAACTCGGGGAGCAACAACAAAATACAATTGACATTTTGACGGACTTGTTGAAAAAGTCGATGGTGCTGTTTGGATCCTTTATCTGCAGAAATGTCAATAGCAACTTCTGTGCATTCAAGTCATGAGTGCGGCGCCGACTCTTTGTGTTTGCCGCAGGTATTTCGAATTATCCCCCGTGTGTGCGAGTGTGTGCGTGCAAGTGTGTGCGCTTGTGTTATTCTCTCATGATATAAAGGTTAGAGTTGAGTCAGAGCTGTTATTCCACCTGCTTGCCAAAAAAAAAAAGCAGGCCAAACAAACAAAGATAGAAAAAAAAAAAGCCGCTGGGATAGGTTTTTGTCATTCTTTTTTTGGAGGTTAACCGAGGTTTGTTTAAAAAAACAAAAACAAAATAAGTCTCTCGCAGTCCGATTTTCACACAGTCTTTTGGGGTTGCAGAGAAAACTTGGAAAAACTTTTTAGAAACTCGAGCAATTTTTCACAGGAGGATCCTGGGAAGACCGGGCGAGGAAACCTCCTAACGATGCTGCATCGTTCGAGGGAGACGGACTAAAGGAGTGAGCAGCGAGGAGTGAAGATTGAGGAGTGAAGAGTGAGACGGAGGAATTCTTGTGACTGCTGCCAAACATCATTTAAAGAAAGATAAGATTGAGTCTACAGCTGGATCGTTTCAGTGATGGGAGCTGAACTCAGTGGAACAGCACCAGTGTGTGTGTGTGTGTGTGTGTGTGTGTGTGTGTGTGTGTGTGTGTGTGTGTGTGTGTGTGTGTGTGGGCGTCCCCGCAGCTAAAGCCATTAAGAAGGGCTCCTTAAGTGCTTGAATGGGCCTTGAAACTCAGTTCTTTATCAGAGAACTTGCCGTAGATAATCGGGGGAAGAAAAAAATTGGCTCCCGACCGCAAAGAGAGTAATTTTAGCAGTTTAAGGAAATGAGACAGACGAAGGGGGAGGGGACAGAAATGTCATTGGCCACGTTTGTGTGACCACTGCGGAGAGGCCGAAAGTTGTTGACGCACATCATGATGGGAACCTGAGTGTGTGTTGTAGTTTCCAATCTGGAGGGGGGGGAGATTTGAAACTTCTCGTCTCAGTTATCTGAGAACTGATGACGTCTCGCGGTTCTTCGGACCAGATTTGATCAGGATCCAATCAGATCCCAACCGGGTCCCGTCAACTGACACGAGTCAGGAAGTTCTGTTGACACCAACCGACGAAGCGTTGACTTCACATTTCTGCTCACCAACGCTGACTTGAGTGCAGCCGTCGTGATTGTTGTTGACGCTAATTCTGTTTGTTTTGAGCGAAATCCATAAAATTGTGTTTTGTTTTTTTGTTATTTTTGCCAACGGGCCAAAGCGGTGATTTGGGTCGGTGCGCCGACTCACAAATCGACAGCCGCGTAAACGCACGGCTGACGTGATCCTGCAGCGCCACGCGGAAGCGCTCCAATCTGGTTGCGCGGCGGATCAGATCGGATCGGATCAGATCCTGGACGTTAATTATCGGCCCGGCCGTTAGACGGCAACGTAAACAAACCGCAGCGGGGGTCGGACATCTGCGCAGCCTTGTTTACGCTAATCCAACACACGTGTGTACAGCGCTGCACACAACATACAACCCCGGCGGTGCAAGTGCGTTGGCGTTGATGCTATAGCTGGAGCAGATACAAAAATAAATATTATGACTGCGGCGGCGGCTGCTGTGCGTCGGCTGACCTCCGAGCCCCCACGAGCATCCGCAGCCGGACGACCTCGATTCATAACCTGAGTGGCAGGAATGTTTATCCGACGCATACTTTAACCGGAGCACTTCGGAAAAAAAACTTGTTTCAAGCGTGAAGAGTGGGAATTTACGAATAAAACTTTGGGGTTGTGAGGAGAAGTTAAGACATTGCAGCCGGGCAGAGACTCAAATTTTGCGAAAATGTTCAGTCGTTTTCTACTTCACCAGGTCACTCACCTCCATTTTGAGGTTGTGCTGGTTGGTAAAAAAATCATTCTGAGGCCAAAGTTTTCCTGGTTGCTGGGTTTTTTTTCTTTCTTTTTGGCACTGAGTAAAATGAGGGTCTAGTACTGACAAAATGTTGCAGTGAGAAGCTCATCATTAAATGATGTGCTGCACTTTGGGAGGGGGGAAGGGCTGAAAGTTCAGCATACACATGCAGCATAAGAGAGCGGTAGCCTGATCCTCATTAATCAATTAAATCAGGAGCTAGTCATCGCCTAAGAATCTTCAAAAAAAAATGCATCACAGACACAAGTAGGCGTCAGCATGCTAGCTAGCATTAGCCAGTAAGCGCTGCTAGCACGCTAACATGCGCAATGAGTCCAAAACGGTAGAAAAAGTTGAGCAAAGTTGCCGCTGTCACAGTAGCATTAGCTAAACGCCGTTTGCAGTCTCGTCATTTCTCTGTTCGCCCAAGTTGTCAAAAACTGGGTCGAGACTCGCGTCGGGTCCTGACGAGGTTATTTACCGGGCCGGCCTAAGCGTCTGATTTTCTTTCTTTTTTTTTCCACGTGCGGTAAAGCTGCTGTTTACGTTGCTATTTATGGCTCTAATTCCGCCGTCAGCGGCGGCGCTAGGCGCTAACTGCCGGGTTGCTTCCGCGCTGGCAGGAGTCTCACTTTGACGGCATTATTCATCTCTTTTATAAGATGCCGTTCTGGGTAAATCTAGGCACGTACGCACACACACACACACACACACACACGCATGGGTAAGATAACGGCTGTTTCTCCTGCCTACGTTTCAGATGGGCTTAAGGAGGAGGAACATCACAGTGGATTAAACACTGACACTCACACACACACACACACACACACACACACACACACACACACGCATAAATAAAGACATATGCATACCTTAAGGCGTCCCAACACACACTCACAGCCGAAACATCTGAGACAGAGGCAGTGCGTGTGTGTGTGTGTGTGTGTGCGCGCGCGCGTGTGTGTGTGTGTGTGTGTGTGTGTGTGCCATCCCTTCTCTGATGTGACCTTTACGCAGATATTTTCCTTCCTGCCACAGCCAGCAACACCGCTAACACAATTACACCAGGCTAATGAACTGAGGGCCCTGATAAAGCCGCACACACACACACACACACACACACACACACACACACACGCACACCAACGTGGACGTTTCCTCCTCCTGCTAAAGGCTACATTTGCATGTTTAATATAAATGAAAGTGCTTATCAAAGTGCAGGCGGCCGTTTGGATCTCGCTTCCGCTGCGTTTAACCCCCTCGCACTCTTCCTCATCCTCTTCCTTGTCACATGACACACACCCTGACAAGTCTATTTACTCCGCCCAATCAGCTCGCTCGCCCTGCGCTCGCGTCCCGACTGAAGTCGGTCTGCAGAGCTGAAAAAAATAATAATAACAATCATAAAAGTCTAGTGGAAAAGATGTGAAAAAAGCAGCCAAAAAAAAGAAAACTGTGCGTCAACGTTTCTCCAAACAATGACATAACTGCCTTTTTCAGTGAGAGGGAAAAAATGGTGATATTAAAGATGCAGGTGCTTCTGGCGCCAAAAAAAAACATCTTCTCGCGGCCCTCAGACCCTCAGACCACTCAGACCTGAGACGCTTCGCGGCGTGACGTCCTGATTAGATTCCTCGGCAGCACCGGCACGTTTGCTTCATTAGCGGCTGCGCTTTTATTTACACAGAGCTCTCGGAGGAGCGCTCCAGCGTAATCACAGAGAGGCGAAGCTTGCCGCAAGTTGACCTTCGATTTTTTTTTTTTTTTTTTTTTTATTCCTCCCCCACACTGGAGGCAAACCTGCATCACAAGCTCCAAATTAGCACAAAGGCAAAAAAAAAATAAGTCTGTTAACAATGCAAAACGTGGTTATACAGCGGTTATTACATAAATAAAAACCTGCGCTCTGCATCGAGGAGACTTTTACTCTTTCTCTCTCTTTCTTTCCGTCTCCTCCAGTGTTTGTTGACCTCTGATTTAGATCAGGAGTGTCAAACTCATTTTGGTTCACGGGCCACGTGGAGGAAAATCTATTCCAAAGCGGCCCGGACCGGTAAACTCATGGTGTGGTGATGATAACCTAAAGATAACAACAACTTCCAATTGTTTTCTTCATCATCATCATCATCTAATTTGCATAATTGATCGCAACATAATAACACCAGGAAAAGTCGCTAGATTCGTCGCTAGTTGCTTTTGACAACAACAACAAAAAAAAAAGTCGCTATGGGGAGAATAGCGACTTTTTGCTGGGAAAAAAGTCGCCAAGATGGCGACGCTGCTCTGCATCAGTTTTGTCTGTTTCGACAGAGATGTTGTGGGGGCAATGAGGGCAGCCAATAGGAGACGTGAGTGGATGTACTTGTGCCGATTTGCTCAGCGCCAGTGTTGAGTTTGTTTTGCGAAGCAGAAGCGATATTGCGACACCAAGTGGACACATTTAGAAGCGCTTTCTTTCATTGGAAAAATTGCCAATTTCATATTTTGCAAAATCATCTCGCGGGCCGGAAAAAAAGAGTTTGCGGGCCCGATCCGGCACGCGGGCCGTATGTTTGACAACCCCTGGATTAGATGGCCGTCGTCGCGCTGGCGCTTTTTACCTCCGCTCCTCATCACTGGCGGCCGCCGGTCCAATCACACGTTTCACAACGCCCAGTCTCTCAGCTTTGGAGCAGAAAAAACAAACGGTGATTTTCTCTGTGGCTTCCAAGTGTTTCCAGTCGCTGTCACTCACGCCGTCCGTCCTGACGCCCGTTTTTTTTTTTTTCTCCCCCCCCCCACCCCCAAACTGACGGACGAGCCTCTTCTTTTTCTCCACATCCCCGCTAAATCAACAACAGACGGACCCCTCCGCTGCTCCCGCCCTCCGCCCGCCCGCCTGTCTCGCTCTGTATTTTGAAATCTTTCAGACAAAATCTCATCATACTGGGTTCTTGAGTGTAATTTGTCTCCCCTCGGGGGGAGGGGGGGGGGAGAGAGAAGGGGGAGGGTTAACTCCCCTCTGATTCAATTGCTAATCAAATCTGGATCTACATTTTTGACACGAGGTTACAGCCTCACACACACAGAGAGAGAGGGGGGGGGGGGGTGAACTCTCCAGGCACTGCGCCGGCTGCGTGCTGATTGGACGAGAAAGCGGCTGCTGCTGCTGCTGCTGCTGCTGCTGCCGAATCTGGTTTGGATTATCGGCTCCGAGGAACCGACGGCATTCCAGCACCGGCGCTGCCGCTGCGGGCCCCGCTTCTGTTGCGCGCAGCAGTGTCAACGGCGCTCGGCACCTCCAGCGCTTCGTTGCGTGCAATAACAGGGAAAAAGAAAGCAATAAAGCACAACTGGCTGCGCAGATAATGGCGGCGGCCGGCAGGTGATCCGAGTAAAAGGATCCCGGGCGGTAAAAAACAGCAGCTGAGGAGGTTGAGAAGAAGAGAATCCAGGAGGGGCCCCTCCAGCAGCTGAGCCTGACCTCTGACCTTTGACCTCTGCCTGACACGTACGGCGGCACCAGCGTGTGGCGACGGAGAGCAAACGACCGGGTTCGGGATTCCGGAGGCGGCCGGAGAGAATTAGCGCAGAAACTGTTCAGATCCACTGAAAGGCTTGCAGACGCCAGTGTGAGTCTGACTGACGGGTGGAACCCCTGGAGTTCGCCGGGTTGCGCCACCCGCAGGAATTCCAATCAACGACTCCCAGCGCCGCTCACGTTAACAGCCAAGTTTCAATGTTTTCTCAGGACGGCGGAGCTTCGTAAATAATCGGCCAAAGTGATGAACGTTAACTCGTAACCTGGAGCGGTCAATCATACGAAGGGCTAAAGGGGGGGTGTGGGGGGGGGCTAGGGGGAGGAAGAAAATCGAAAGAAATCGTTAAGTTCTCGGACAAAGAAGAACAAGTATGGATGTTGAAAGTGTAAAATATTCCAATACAGGGCCTGGAATCCGAGCCGTTAGGGCGTATTGACACAGGAGAACAGGAAGGTGGCGCCGGCTCGGCTAACGAGATAAAAATGTAAACGTATCAGCGCCGCTTCCAGAGACCTGCTGCTGCTGAGTAAACACCGAGTCGGGCCGAGTTACAGCGAGCCGCCGCCGCCGCCGCCGCCGCCGCCGCCGTTGCTGCTGAAGCATTTTTCCTTCAGGCACGAGGAGGGACACCCCTGGTGGGAGGGGGAGGGGGGGGGGAGGAGGGGGGTCCTCGAGGGTCAAGAGAGGGCGTGAGAGCACGGCTGAGAGAGGAGCGGAGCGAACGTCAGTCCGAGTCTCTCTCTGCCGGGAGAGCCGGAAAGAAACACTGGCGGGGAGAAGTTTGTAGGGTTTGTCGTCGAGTCACAAGCCGTTCAGGTACGTGCACGAGCACGTGCACGTGCACGTGCACAGGACAAAACAGTCTCCTGAAGTTGTGAACGATTTTGGGTCACATGCAGGAGGTCTCACGCTGCGCCGCTCCACCCCGTGACTCACACTTCTCTCCACACACACACACACACACACACACGCACACACACGCACACACACACACACACACACACACACACACACACACACAGAGACACACAGAGACACACAGAGACAATATCTGGAGAATATCTGCCAGATTTGCTCTCTGGCAGAAAGTCTTTAGAGTTTCATTATTTTCAGTATTTCATTTGCGCAGGATGGAAAACTGAGGAACGGAATGAAGACGCTTGGAAAAGGCAGCGAGTCCTTCAAGACAAGGAGACACGGAGCTGAAACGCACTAATGGGTTAACAGAGAGCGCATCGTGTTCAGAGAGCCGACAGTGATGTCATCCAGTGGGAGCTCCGTGTGCGCGGCCAATCACATTTAGACCGGGGGTCGGATGGAGTCGCAAAAAAAAGGAAAAAACAAAACACATTGTGTGGATTTATTTACACCATTAGCCGCTTTTCTCCACTTGCGACTTTTTTTTCTTTTTTTTTTTTTGGCTGATTTGTGCGCTTTCGCGGAGAGCACGAAAAGGCAAAAACAATCACGAGAGGAATACATCACACGATGCAATCCGCCTCGTCACGAGTGCGACGGGAGGCGGCTACAGGGTTAAAAACTATGCAATGGGACCAGCGTCACCTACTGGGTCGCTCCGGCGGCTGCGCAAAGCCAAAAACATCATGACTGACTCATCAGCTTGCACGAGCGGGAGGCCAGCGACGGCGAGCCTGAGTTCAGCCAAGAGGCCTTTCGCAAGAGCAGCGTCAAACCAAACAGATTAAACAAAACTGCTGCTTTCCGTCAGGTTACAGCGCAAGAGCTCGTCAAGGCGGCTCGTCATCGGGAGATCAGACCGCCCCCTAGTGGTCAACGTCCCTCAAACGTCCCCGTCGTTTCCCTTCAGAAGCCGCTTTATCCCCAATCTAGCGCACATTTCTCCTCGCAAGAACCAAGAGAGCGACCCGAAAACAAGCCTTTGTGTCTGCCGGGACTGTCTGGCGCACCGCAAAGGGAACCCACGTTCCGTTTGTGCAAACATATATCTGTAGATGGCGCCGAGGAGCGAGAGGCTCCAATCAAACGGCCGATTTGGAAGCCGCTCAGTCGGAGCCTCGCGGTTCCACTTCCAGGATCCGTTTGTTTCATTTTCTCCCCGTCGCCGCCTCGACGTGGTCGGCTTGTTTGTTTTCCCGTTTTCCACATCCGAAAGCTGGGGAAGTGTTGAGATGAGACGCTGAAAAGAGGGAGGAGGTGCACAGCGGCACCGTCTCTCTCTCTCCCGAGATGACAGCGTTTGGCTCCGTGGGGAAAAAAGCTAATTTTTCACTCGGTGTGAAGGTTTTTAGCACCTCAGCCGGGGAACAAAACAGTCTCACTTTCTCAATTTTCACCCCTCTATGTCGCCCCCTTGTGACTCGGCACAAAGCTGCAAGGGGTGCACAATGAAAATACCTGGCCATTGAAAATGGGACAGTGACTGTTGGTCACGTGATTTTTCGATAAATAGCAGAACTGTGACGGACGTGAAGTCACCAGCTAGCGGCGCAACCTGGACAACAGCTAGCGCTAGCGCTAGCTGGACGGCTAGCATGATGACATACACCGTGTCTGCCACAACACCTTAATGTCTGCGACTGCAGAAGAAACACAGATGTATTGCGACACGTCACCATTGGCCGGGACGCAGGCTTCCAGAATGAACGGACCAATCGGAACGTTTGAGTCGTCCGGTTTTCCAGGATTATTATTTCCTCCCAACCGAGAAACACGAGACCGGAGCGAGTCCCGACAAAAGACGACAGTCAGCATTAAGCTCAGCAAGGACGAGCCGTCGGGTCGGGATGAAATTTCTTTGCAAATATCGATCCGGAATCTTCACCTTCGACAGGAAGCCCAGAAGACTCCTGAACGCGGGCGGAAATTGGTAGAGCAAGAAGGCCGGGGAGCACGGGGAGAGCACGGGGAACGTGTGCTCGGAAAGCTCTGACATCTTTGGCTTCTACTTTAACTGCATGAAGAAAAGAAATTTCCCCCGAAAAGAAAAAAAAAAGAAGAAAAAAAAAAACGGTTCCAGGCACCAAAGCCAGAAACATCTGCCCCAGAAAGGTCTCCCCCGGAGCGGCCAGACTCTGCCAAAAAAAAGGGGGGGGGGGAGAGAAACACTCTGCGCCCGTGTGTCGCATACTAATTGATCGTCTGCGTGACTGTGTGTTTGTGGCGAGCCAGAAAAAAAACAAAAAGAGAGAGAGAGAGAGTGAGAAAGAGAGCGAGAGAGAGGAAAGAGAAGCCAAAGCAAGTTCCATTTACGCTGATAAAATCTGTTAATCTGGCTGCTCGGGTCCCTCTCAGGATATCGCTGCCCATTCATTTCCCTAAAGGAGCCTGTGGAGTGGAGCAGCCGCCGCCGATGCTAACGCCGCCGCCAGCAGCAGCAGATGTCTGGACGCCCGTTGATATGCCGCTCACATTCTGCGCCGCCGTAATCCCTTTTTTTTTTTTTTTTTCCCCCCCGCCTCGTCATTGTGAGTGAGTGACTGACGGGCGGCGCCACACGTGGGCGGCGAACGCACCTCGGCCAGAGGGGAGCTAGCTTTAGCTTTGGCACTTTATTAGAGGAGAGGAAGAAGAAGAGGAAGAAGAGCAGCAGCTTCACTAGGAGGATCAAACCTGTTGATCTCACTCAGCTCCGCCTCCTTCACTTTATAGCAGCAGTCTCGCTGTTCGTCGGTTAAACAAGGCAAAAAAATGAGCAAAAACTAAAAGCGCCACTTAGGAGTTAGTAACAATAGCGTTAGCCGGAAAGCTAGCTTTTCATGCGCATTTTATGTCTCTTTTATATCTATTTCATGAGTATTGAGTGACTTTTTTTTTTTCATAAGAGAAACAAAGACGCGGCAATGCATCAGAGACTGTGCAGACCGGGGGTTCATCTGAGGTCGCAGGTTTTTGAACGGAAAACCGGGCGTGAATCCGTATCCGAACATCCGTGTCGGGACACAAAACCCTCTTCTGGCTCCTTTCTTGCTCCTTTCCAGTCGGCAACATGTGGAGGAAAAAAAAAAAAAAAAAAAAGACGGCACCGTGACTCAGAGCCCGGAGAGAAGCGCCAGGATACGGCGAAGCGGGACATACGCATGAAAATCTGTGGGCTCCGTCGCTGCCATGTGTTCAAGCTTAGCCTGGCACCGGGCTGCAGTCGGCTTCGCTTTGGCAGCGGCGCGGCGGGAAGAGGATTTTGCAAAAAAAAAAAAACAGCAGCTGCACGGGGGGGAAAAAAAAAAATCAAAAAATAAAAGCAAGAATTTCCAAAATCCAGAGAGGGAAAAGTAGCTGAAGTTGAAGTTTGTCAGAGCAGAAGACGCTAGCAGCAGGTTAGCGCAACCCTCCAGCTCTTTCTCCATCTTTTCCTCTTACTCTTCATCATCATCATCCTCTCCCTCCTCCTCCTCCTCCTCCTCTTCCTCCTTCATGTCTTCCTGCAGCTGTGACAGCCGCCTCACAGCGCAGCCGTGTGAAGAGTGGCTCTAACCAGAGCCGATTGGAATGCGACCCCCTCGCAGGCCGCTGAAGCCGCCTTATCTGATAGGGCCGTCTGACACCATAATCACTTCCAGAAGCAGAGCGGGACCCGCCAAAATAAAAGGGTGACATCAAAAAAACATCAACCGGAGGGGTAAAAAAACACTAGCTAGTGAGCTAGCCCATGTTAGCCGCTAGCCAGCTGCTGCTCCAGCAGCCCCCCCTCACCTTCCCAACCTCCACCCATCAACCCGCTAGCCGCTAGCGCTCCGGAGCTCTGCGGGGGATCGTTAATCTTGGCTGCAGCCTGGAAACGACTTCGCAGCGCCGCCGTGTTTCCCCCTCCGGTTGCCAGTTGCGACACTCAAAAAAAACAAACTTGTTGGCCTCCGACTGGCAGCCGCGGCGGCGCAAGCGCAAGGACGCCGCTTTTCGTCTTGGCACATTCGCGCCAAAGGGAGGGGGGGGGAGAAGAGAAACTGCAGGTTTTTCTGGAGCTCTCATGGGGGGGCAGGAGGGCGAAACTCCTTCACGGGCAGCACATGTGGTTTTCATTTCGCTCTCGCTCGGCTAATAACAGTCAAAACAAGACGTCAGTGCCGTTTGAAGAGGGGCCTCGGACGAGAGCCGGCAGAATATCGCTGCTGCTGCTTTCCCCTCCTCCTCGGTTTTACGAAAAAGAAAAGAAATTAGTGAGAAGACATCCAGTGCCTTCGAATGAAGGATGTAGGAAGCTGCTGCTGCTGCTGCTGCTGCTGCTCTGGACCTGCCTGCCCCCCCCCCCCCCCCCCCCCCCCACCCCGGTAGTTACAGGTCAGATTCGCACGTCTTCAGAAAAAGCACACACTATCCACTAGCATCCTGCGGCAGAGGTGTGTGTGTGTGTGTGTGTGTGTGTGTGTGTGTGTGTGTGTGTGTGTGCGTGTGTGTCAGCCTCTATTGCGCCCTGCAGTTTAACCCCTTCTAATCCCGTCAGAGTGGCGAAGCTTTACGGTCAATTCACACACTTTTCATGCCCAGAGCCTCGCAAATAATCCTCAGAGCAGCGGCTGAGGCCCAACACACACACACACACACACACACACACACACACACACACCCGGGATAAACATCACACGCGCCACACGACACGGATACGCTTAATAGTCACACACAAGCGCGCTGACACGGCCGGCCGAGGCTTTGAGCCGCTGATCTGATGTAAAGCGAGATGCGAGGTGGCGGAGCAGACGAGACGAGAGCGGCTCCGAGTTTCTTGACTTGGCAAAACAGGAAACGTGAATCACAGGGGGGAATTATCGCTTCTTGTTTTGGCTATCTTTTTTTGGGGTTTTTCTGGAGGATTTTTGATGGAAACAGCGACTTTCATCAGAGCGAAAGAGCAGCGCCGGAACGACAGAAGTCACACCTGGGAAAACTTTGAACATCTGACGTCGTCTTCAAGTTCGGACAGACAGAATATTTCGTTTTGCAAGAACGCAGAGTTTGATTTGAGACGTGAAAGGAAACAGGAAGTTGTTTTTCTCACTTGGTAACAATGTTTATGTCAGCGCCCACGACCTCTCCACATTAAAGGAAGAGCAGAGAGCCGACCGACGGCACCGACCAATAGAAAGCCTGGCTGCTTGGCCGGCCGTCACTGGAAATCTTTCCCTGTTTTTTTTTTTTTTGTTTGTTTGTTTGTTTAATCCCCGGACGCACACAGATGTGCAGGATCGGGGACGTCAGTCGCTTCTGCTGCGTCACATCGAGGATCAACCGCCTAAAAAAAAAAAAAAAAACACAGCCACACTGCAGCCACACTGCAGCCACAGCTTCAAAAGTGTTTCATGCAGAAGAGAGTTAACTAAACCCAAACACGCCCACGCAGGCGCGGACGCAGCCGAGCGGAAAACCGAGGGCTTTGTTTTTTTTTTTTGCTTTTTTTGTTTTTGTTTTTGTTTTTTTCCCCCCCGAGCTCAGCAGAGGCTGGAATTCCTGCAGGAGCGACGCGGGGAAGCCGAGTCGACGGCGGCGGCGGCACACAGTGGGAGAAATGAAATGTTGTGTTCAACAGCCACATAAACTCTTTCACTTCCCTCCGACTCACAGGAGGAAAGAATTCGAAGCCGAGCGAGTGTGTGTGTGTGTGTGTGTGTGTGTGTGTGTGTGTGTGTGTGTGCAGGCCAGGCATGTAACACACACATGCACACACACACACCCACACACACACACACACACACACAGAATTGCTCAAAAACAAGACCCCGTAGCTGCAAAAACACGCTGACTCAAGCGCGCACATAATATTTCACACAAGCAATTTCGCAAAAAACCACATACATAAACACTCCCAAAAGCGCACACTCACACTGCTAGAATCCAACACACACACACACACACACACACACACACACACACACACACAGACGTGTGTGTGCACAGCGAATGGCTCCGTTTCTCTCATTAGGGAGAAGGAGCAGCCCGGAGCAAAGCCTCCTCTAGTCAGTCTGCCGAGATGTTGAGAAAAGAGAGAGAGTGAGAGAATAAAAAATAAAAAATAAAGCAAGAGGAGAGAAAAACAGGCAGCGAGACCGGATGGATGAATGGACGGATGGGATGGAGGGAGGGAAGAAGATCACATGGCACATGGCATAAATACCACAACAGAGTCGTTTAAAAGGTTCCTGCATTTTGGAAAGTGCGAGCAGGGAAGTGACTGTGATGTCACAAAGGGCACTGCTGACGACCATCCTCCAAGTTCGTCACTGCAACCCCCAGGCCAGGTGGCCTTTCTGTCCCCTAAGGCCGCCTCCTTTCGGTCCCACGACCGTTACGAATCGCGGGACGCTAAAAACATTTTGTTTAATGTTTTTGACAGGAGGCCATAAACAGAGGGCTAAATATGCATGCGTTGACTATTCATGACAATGTGTTATGAGTAAACTAATCATTGTCGGGCTGTTCCACTGGAGCCGAGACAAAGAAAGATCTGAAAACATCTGACAATGTGTTAGCCTGAAGTCGACGCTAAACTCGCACAACAACAAAAAAAACAAAGCTTTAATCTGAGACGACCGCATAATGGATCCGTTTGGGATCAAGCAGCACAGTAGCCTACAACCAAGTAACACTTTTCAAGATGGAAAAATTCATGAGAAGAAACAGTGAAAAAATACGTTGCTATCGTGTTTTAGCGCGCGTCCAACTCGATGCTAGCTAAACTGCAGCGGGTGGGTTTAGCCGTCCACATTAGCCACCGCTGCTTGTTGATGACTGACACGCCACTAATCTACCAGCTGGCTCTCGCAGGCGTGCGTGTTGTTTTTCGCTCCAATGCTAATGCCGCTAGCTGTGCAGACGACAGGTGTCCGACCGTCACCTGGGAGTGAGCGGACATCTGTGGGCAAACAGAGATCTGGCCAAGCAGAGGGGCCTGGATACACACATCACCACCCAACAGCTTGTTTCAGGCCTCAGTCAAGATGGACACAGGATGTTTGCGGCGTTTTTCTTGGCTAAAAGGCGGAGGAAGCTGCGGTCCAGAGACCTCAGACTCAAGGCTGAGCAAAGTCTGTCTGAGCGAGAGCGGGTTTTGTTTCTGGGTTTTTGAGAGGAAACAGGCGGCGTAACAACAAAAAAAAATTGAATGGGGATCAAGACGGTGGAACCTTCTTTTGTGGGTCTCACATTGGAATCTCGGGTTTCCGGGAAACGTGACACGACTTCCACAGGTGAGTAAAAAATATAAAATAAACCGAACAGTCTGAACGTCAGAAGCACAAGACAATCTCAGCGGGATGCAGCCGAGTTAATTTCAGGAGTCTGATGCTGCCGCAGCCGGCGACACAGCACAAGAAAGAGAGAACAGGGACGGGAAGGAAACAGAGAAGCCGGAAAACACAACACCGCGAACGCTGGGACCAAAGACCGAGCGCGGCACCGGGATGAAAACACTGAGACAGTCGCATATCATCAGACTCGGGAGTTGTCGCTAAAGCTAAAAAAAAAAAATATGCTACCAGACTGTGCGAAAGAATGATTTTGGGTTTTTTTGCACACTGGAGAAAGTTTCCTTTTGAAGCGTCTGCCAACAAACTCTTAGTAACATCACATGTGCACACGTGTCCTGAGTTCCAACAACGCTGTTCAACATCTTGCTGAACTTTCACGCAAACATTTTTTTTAAATAATTGAAATTTAAAAAAATTGTAGCCTGACAGTTAGCTACTGTTAGCACACATAGCTACTAGGTAGCTATATCGGAGTACGGCTAGCGATTCTAAACAAACAACAAAATGATCACAATCCATCGGACACAGAACATTGAAACAAAGAGAACACAATTTGAAAAAATTCAAAGGACAATCCAGTGTGGAAATACTTGCTGCGTTTATTGCAACTGCTATTACTGCAGCTGTAATTTACGCCATAGTTCTTAAACACCTTCATCTCATAAAGAATACCTAATGGATTTTATTAACATCAAGAACCGATTGAGTTTTCATAGCTTTTCTAATGCAAACCGCGAAGGTGGAGGCGAGGGGGTGGCAAGGGAGAGGATTTAGGACGTCCAGCGTTAGCGCACGATAGCTTAGCGGCGGAGAATACGAGAGAGGCACGGAGGAAGAGGCACGAAAAAGCAGGAAGTAACAGACGACCGCATCAGGAAGAAGGTTATTGAGCGAATCCATCTCCCTCCGCGGGAGCCTCTGCCGCGCCGCCGACCCGACACTTTCCCTCCGATCTCGGCCCATTTGCGAGCCGCCTCGCCGCGTCTCTTCAACACCAAGTCGTCCATCTGAGTCGTCGTAAAACACTTTCCCCACGAGTCACCACTCTGTGAAAGGCGGCGAAAGGCGTCAGGGCAATTTTGAGGGGAAGAAAAAAGCTCAAGGTGCCTTAAATGGATTCCGACAAATGTTTCCGACTCCTGTTGGTTGGTTCAGTTTGCTGGCGACGAGCGCGAAGGCACTTTTTATCAACACAAACACACAAATGTGTGTCTTCGGTCACATGGTTCCCACGCAGAGACGAGCCCGGCAGAGTTGATTTCTTAAACTAATCAAACCAAAAAAGCCCTCAGCTTTATCAGATTACCACATTTCACCACTGGACCCACAAGAGCCGCAAACAACACAACTTCCGTTAGAGCCATGCTAAGCTAAGCGAAGCTATGCTACAAGAAAAACTGTTCAACTACTCATTATTTCTGTATTTATTGAGTGTCAGGAAAAGTTTCCTGTGGTAAAAGCCCAACAAAAAAGATCTCCACCCAAAACCCAGCAGTTTAGCTCTTCTTCTACTCCTTTTTTTTAGGTCTACAGTTCTGTTGAAATGAACCAAATCAAAAGCTTGAATTCTTCATTTCCCGCAGGACGTCGCCGGTCAGACAGAGGTCGAGGTTTTTACAAATTAAAAAAAAATCAAGCGCTGCGCATACGCAGCTTTTTTTGTCTCTCTTTTTTAGTCCTGCCTCTGCCGCAGTGTCCTTGAGCAAACAGTCCCGCAGACGGACAGCAGAGGACGCAACAACACCACTTCGCTGGGCTCCGATCCGATTTGTCCAAGACGACGGAACCTTCTGGCTGCACACGCAGCAGCTGGGCCAAGCACTCAACGAGATGAGGTGTGTGTGTGTGTGTGTGTGTGTGTGTGTGTGTGTGTGTGTGTGTGTGTGAAGATCAGCCCAGTGTCACCGTCCTCGCTGACTCGGCGCTTCTCCGACCGACGTCATTCCGGTCGTTTCGCGGCAGTTTTGAGGTCACTTCCTGTACAATTAGCTTTTCAATACACGCGAGTCGTGACGGTGGCATCGTTCTGACAAGGAGGCAAACTCCTCGTGGGCGAAGCGTGAGGGGCAGAAGACTCCTGGCGGGCGTAGTGCTTTCTTTTCTCGAGTCCAGCACCCAAGCAGACGGACCCAGTGGCGACGGATGCAACGATTTGAGTTGAATTCAAAATGAAACTGTTTGTCGTTCTCCCACAAGGCGACTGGGTCACATGACCTCGGCCATGTGAGAAGCAGAGGGGAAGAGACGCAGCGGGAGGTGGGGAGGTTATTCCAGCAGTTCCTGTCAGCCGGCCCAGTTGTGAAGATTCCAGCAGGTCGGCCGGCGTCGGCCAATGGGAGCGCTGATCAACGGGACAGTTGATCCTGCAGACCTGTTCCAGTCCAACATTTTTTCCACATTATCAGTTGTTCCCCGAAAAGACAAAAAAAAAAAGAAAAGAAAGAAAGAAACACTGCAAGCTTTTTTTTCTTCTTTTCTTTTTTTTTTTAAATCATAGGAAGTTTGTTTTCCAATATTTCTGGGTTTTTATTTTTTTACGTTTCCCGATGCTGTGTTCTTCCATAGCACATGATGGGAAGTCCAGGCACATGCCAGGCAGATTTTCATGCCTCTCCTTTCCGTCTGATTTGGCCCAAAGCGTTTTCTTGAAACAGATTCCAAACACAAACTCCTCGTCTTTAGGAGGGAGGGTTTTTTTTATTTATATTTTTACCACACTGTACGAAAAAAAAAAAAAAAAAAAAAAAAACTCGGTCTTGCCTGAGGGGAGGATCCAGACGAACAAGACAATTTCAGATATTTTCTCCCTCCGCACTGCGTTTGCTTTTTCAGCCGTCCGCGATGTTCGTCTCCGTGTGAGAAGCATTTTTTTTTTTTTTTCCGACACAGATTTTATTTGCCGTAAAGCAGCAGCCAGACGCGTCCTGAAACACCGACAACTTCAAGCGATGAATCTCAGACACTTCCTGTCGTCTACGGGTCTGCACAGGAGGGAACTGTTCTTTCAAAGCGGATGGTAACCTGGAGAAAGGCTGGTTTTGGCTGACGGATGATCCAAAACATCGCCGTGGTCTCCTAAAAAGGGAAACTCCATCAAAAAAGTCCCGACGATGCCAAAGATGAAGTGAAAAATCTGCTTCCAATCTTCAGGTTTTCAGAGTTTGCAGGCGAAACAATGAGAAGCAGCTGCTGCTGGTGTTCAAATTTAGAAGCCGGGGCCTCGTCTTCAAAAACTCCCAGCAGCGTCTTCTTCTCCTCCTTCTCCCTCCTTCCCTCCCTCACTTCCTCCTCCCCCATCGGGAGCGCCAGGTAGACAGACCAGGATGCGGGAGCGGAGCGCTCCGGCAGCGACCTCGGCCCGACGTTAAAGAGAAGGTGGCGGGGAGGGAGGGATGGAGGAATGGAGGAGGGGATGGAGGGATGGAAGAGGAGGAAGAACCGGCGGCGGGGGGGCGGGGGGGACGGTGAGGACGTGCTGATTGGGCTTGATGTGGAGGAAGCACGATGATGCCGGCTCGCCCGCTGCCTCGCTGGGCGAACACACACAGCACTCCGCCCCCTCCCACACACAACACACACACACACACACACACGCACACACACACACACACACACACGCTGTTTTGCTGCCTCGGCTGTTCAGGCGTTGAGAGCACAAGACAGAAATTGGCCATTTGGGATAACAAAACGCAGAGGTTCTGCAGCGGGAGGGAGCAGGGGAGGAAGAGAAGGATGGAGGAGGGAAAAATGGGTTGCAGGAATGTTTTTTTTTCATAATTGCTGACCAAAAAAAAAAAAAGAGAGAAAAAAATAAAGCGGAAGCAGTCGGCCGCCAACTTGCTACTGGTCTTCCTCTCCCACACTTTGGTACAGTTTGGATGCGGAACGATGATCAAAAATCTCACACACGTTTTTTTTTCTCTTTCTTCCTCTATCTTCTTCTTCTTCACTACAATTCAGGGGGCGTGCCACAGTTGCCCCCCCCCCACCCCCCACCCCCGCCGCCCAGCCATCACCTGTCACCCCCCTCCCTCACTTTATAACAGAGGAGACAATTTGAAACGGCTGCAGCCCTGTTTGATGCAGCCTCTCACAGCCGAGGCTGCATCGAAACCAGCAGCAGGAAGTTGAAAGTCTCTCCCTCCCTCTCTCTGTTTATTTTTTTTCCCTTCTTTCTCTTTTTTCTCCTCCAGCGCCGACTCTTTTGTTCACACACAGAATTTGGCGCTTGCCAACCCTTTGTCGCCAGAAACAGAGGCAAAATGAAAAAAGCATGATTTATTTTTTGTTGTTTTTTTTATTTATCCGTTTTTGTTTTTTTTTCCCTTTTGGCTCGTCTTCAGTTGCACGAGCCGCTCGCTGCTCCAGCCGTTCCGAGTCGACACATGAAAGAGGAGCTCCACATCCGAAAGCACAATTAATTGGACGGTGAGCAAATAGCCGGTGTTGATTTAATGATGTGAGGGGAAAAACAGTGGGAGAATCGCTGGATCTCTTCCTGCTTCTGTCTCGGAGCAGCACGGTCGAGTTTTTCACCATCATTGTAGCGACTGATTGACTTGCAACGGGGAAAGTGACACAGCGCCGCCTGTAGGCCCGATACGGGGCTAATTCATACAAAGCCTGGTCAGCACTGTTTGCTCTCTCTGACGCCCTCTGTCTGTCCAAACGTACAGAGACGATAGCTAGCTAGCTAGCGAGCTAGCTAACATCCTACTGCCTGTAGAGAGGCGCTGATGTTTGCATTTGACGTTTTGTGGCGCGGGCAGGCAACTAAAACCATGTGCGTGAAATATCTTATGCCAAAGCAGGCCATCGGGTGCCGCTGTGTCAAAAGCGGAACCATCATTCTGGCCACCGAGTCAGCAAAGGACTTTCTGGTCCAACATAAAATAGCGGAATCTTCCTTCAAAGGCTGGTTAGCGTCTCTGCGCCACTTATTTAAAGTTGCACTGACAACGTGCTCTCCCTTCCTCTCTGCACTCCTCGTTCTTCGGCGAGAACCCCGGAAGCCTCCTGGCTCAGAACGTTCCACGCAGTACCGCCTGCAACCCTCGGAGGCAGCGTCGAGCCGCTCACGGGCCAACAGTTAGAGGCGGCGGACAAGGGAAAAACAACAACAACAGACGTCTGTTTCCGTGGCATTTCTCTCATTTCTCTCAGCAGCATAACAATTAGCCACCATGGTCTCGTGAGCCCATCAGCTTTTTTTTTTTGTTTTTTGCTTTTTATAACCACAATGCTAGCTCGACAGCCATCAGCAGCTCCCCGGACGACGAGTTGGGAAGCCGGGCTGCCGGCTGGGACGCCGCAGGTAGACGAGTGGAGGCTAGCGGGATAATCACCCCGAGCTGGGATAGAATGGACTTTTATTGTCATTGTAACGTGTAACATGCACAACAAAATTAAAACGCCACTTCCGCTACATCGCACAGATGCGTGCCGATAAGACAAAGAGCCGCCCCCCCTCCCCAGAGGGTGGCTGCTGCCGCCGCTGCTGCTGCTTCATCGCTGCTCTATTACCATCACCTCTTCCGACCATTTGCTTTATTTATCCGATCCGCTGAGGGGTCGAGAGCACACACACTCACTCCACTGCACCCGCCCAGCGACACTTCACGCACGCAGCACTTCCCCCCGTGGCGGTTTGGTATTTTCAGCCTTTTCCTGCAGAGGGTCGGCTCTCATCGGCAATAAAGGTTCATAAAACTGCAGGTGGTGGGGATGAGAGGAGAGAGAGAGAGAGAGAAAGAAAGAAACCCACGGCGAGCGCCCCCTCCACCCGCCCATCAGCTCTCCGTTATTAAAGCGGAGCCGCCGCCCTGGTTAATTGACCTCAGAAGCATTTGGCGGATGCAGCCGTGGCTCCGAAACTCCCACAGATTTTTTCCTGAAGAAAAACTTCAGACTAGCTGCTGTTCAGAGAAAGAAAAAAATAATAATCCCAGCATCATCCTCATGACTTGAACATCATCATCACCAACTGACCCGGATGTTCAAATCACTGCAAAAAGCAAAAGGTAAAAAAAACCAACAATTTATTTTACCCTAAAAATGCCACGGGGGGGGGGGGGGGGGAGTGTCGTCCTGGTAAATCTTGTCCACATAGAAAGCAGCGAAGAAGAAGTAGACGAAGAAGACGAAGAAGAAAATGAAACCGTAACCACTAAGAGCAAATTAATAATAAAGGACTCTGAGAATAAACTAGGTAATTAGGTTACGTGGATGCTCAGAGCGCATCCGCTGTCGTCCAAGTCTCACTGTGACTCATTCGGGTGCCAGAAACCTACGCAGATGAATAAAAAAACACAAAAGAAATGTCAGCGTGCTGTTGTAACGGGAACTAATGTGCTCTGCACCGTGGTGGAGGTGCAGGTGGTGCTGGTGGTGCTGGTGTCGGCCCAGTCCAGCGGCTCCTCTCACTCTGGGTGTCTCTCCTGGGGCCCCGGAATGGAGGTGAAACTCAGGGTTCCTGCCTAATTCAGGCAGCCCAACACACACACACACACACACACACACACACACACACACACACACACACTTGAGAGAAGCTGGATAACCCCCTCCCTCACCTCTTTTCCCACCACCACCACCACCACCGTCTCTCACATCTCCTCCACAGCTCCAACACCATCAGAAGCTCCTCGCCGAGGAGCGAGCGGGAGAGATAAGACGGGAGAAACCAGGAAGATGAGAGGAGATTCACTCTCTCTCTCACACACACACACACACACACACACACACACACACACACACACTCCTATGTGCTTGGCAGCCAAACGAGTGGCTGGCTGCCCGCAGCCTCTCGGAGATCTGCCTGCCTGCCTGCCTGCCTGCCTCACCTACGCAGCCAGCAGCAGCAGCAGCAGCGGCAGCAGCAGCAGCAGCAGCAGCAGCAGCAGCAACATCGGCAGTCAAAAATTCATAAGGTGACACAAAACTGTCAGACCACGTTGACGTGACTCCAGCAAAGACGACTAAGATGATGCTCCCAGCGTGTGTGTGTCTGTGTGGGCGGCTGAGGGACACACACACACACACACACACACCCCTGAGGAGAGGCACTGGCAGGTCCACAGAGTCACAGGTCACTGTTGGGGTTTTTTCCTCCTTCCTTCTTATTTTTGCGCCTAAACAAACACCAAATAGGCGCCGTGCACACGCGCGCGCGCACACACACATACAACCACTGTGCCACAACACAGCGGGTGTAACGGGAGGCTGTGTGTGTGTGTGTGTGTGTGTGTGTGTGTGTGTGTGTGTGTGTGTGTGTGTGTGTGTGTGTGTGTTGGGGGGAGGGGGGGGGGCAGTACTTTCAAGTTCAGGAAGCGTTTTCTTACTGGCGCACGCACGCAGAGACCGCGACAATTCACGCTGACATTATAATATTAAGAATATTGATCATGTCAGAGGTGTCGTCTCTGCTTTCTCAGCAGCAGGAGCCGCAGCAGCTCCACTCCTGCTGCTGCTCCTCCTCCTCCTCTTCCTCCTCATCTTCCTCCTGACGGCAGCAGCATCACTCTGGCGCTGCGACAACATTCCCATAATAGTCCTGTCATCTCCGATGTTCCGACTAAACGTGAAGGCTGCGGGCATGTGCGCAGATAAAGCCATCCGCCACCCTCACACACTCAGCACACGCACACGCACAAGGCACAGGCACGCACTCTGCCGCTGCATGTGCACCATCCGAAAATCTCGCAGCTGCTCCCCGGCGGCGGAGGGGCGGCAGCAGCTCCCTCAACTTGACCGGGGACCGAGCGAGTTCCCTCCTTGCAGAACCAGGGGCTGCGCGTCCTGGCTCGTGCGCAACGAAAACATTCGAAAATCTCGCTGTGATGCACGCGGAAAGAAAGAGTGAGATGAGGAGAGGGTGAGAGAGAGAGAGAGAGAGAGAGGGAGAGAGAAAGAGAGGATTCTCGGGGAACTGCGTCCGTGCGGGCTGCTGCTGTCACCGGGAGTGAGGGACCTCGGCACGGGGACCGGAGGTGGGTGACGCCGAGAGAGGGGGACGGTTTCAGGGGGAGGAAGCGAGGCTCGTCCCCCTCTCATTTAAAACATGGCAGAAGTTTAGAAATGAATTTAGAAATAAAAAAAAATAAACGCCCGCGGGGCGAGCCAAGAGGAACGATCGGCGGGAAAAGTTTTTTCCGGGGCTCTACTCACGAGATCAAGCGCGTGCCCCGCGCGTCCGAGCCTCCTGGCGCGGCTCCGAGGAGGTGAGAGTCGCCGCAGAACACATTCCCATTCCCGGCGGAGGAGGCGGAGGGCGGCGGGCGGCGCTGGTGCAGCCGCCGGGAGGAGCGCGGAGCCCAACAAAAATGAAGAAGGGGAAAAAAAGAAAGAAAGAGAGAGAGAGAGAGAGAACGACAGAAAGCCCGGAGCGGCGAGCGAGCGAGAGAGAGCCGAGACGAGCCGAGCTGGGATTCCAGGAGCGCGGCTCCGCAAGACGTGTGTGCGCACCGGAGAGCAGCGCGCAGCATGAATGAGAGCCGAGAGCTGCGGTCAGACTCCGGCTACACCCCCCCCCCCCCCCCCCCCCCCCAACACCACCACCACCTCCTCCACACACACACACACACACACACACACACACACACACACACACACACACACGCTCAGGAGGAGGAGGAGGAAGAGAGAGAGAGAGAGACGGAGAGAGGGGAGTTAGTGACGTGAGCGCGCCCCCTTGTTGCGTGAGTGCGCAACAGCTCGTGCAGCCAGCCAGACGCACATTCTCCACGGCGCGCATAGGTGGCAGCATTGGACCCGTCCGTCCGTGCGTGCGTGCCCGCGTGCAAGTCGGCTCCGCTCCACTCCAGGCACGTGAGTGACGCGTTCGCGGCCGTTTGCCTGGAGACACGCTCGCGTGTCCGATCCGATCGGGTCGACACGCGATTGATTGATCGATTGATTGATTGCTTCTGTCTGGGTGGATCTGGATGGACGGACACTGCGGAGAAGCCGCTGCTACTGCTTTGTGTGTGTGTGTGTGTGTGTGTGTGTGTGTGTGTGTGTGTGTGTGTGTGTGTGTGTGTGTGTGTGTGCCTCCTACCGCTCTCTCCCTCTCTCTCTCTCTCTCTCCCTCCGTGTGTGTGTGTACGGGCGCTCAATTAAAGTTTATGACTGAAGGTCGCCTCGCTTTAAAACTGACAGATGGTGGCTGCAGAGCGTCACCACAGGCCGTTGGTTATTATTGTTATTATTGATAAGTGTCGTCATCGATATAACAGCAGCAGCAGCAGCAGCAGCAGAGGGGCTGCTCGGTGGAGTGAGGAAGCCAGACGGTTGCAGTTCACTGCCTTCCTCTGCTCTTCTGAGTCGGCAGGTGTGCGTTTCCTCGGCTTTATTGGACAATCTCTGAAACCTTTCCACCGTTTGCGGAAAAAAAAAAAAAAGTTTTTATCTTCTCTCACTTTTTTCCCCTCCTGCTATTTTTCTTCCTTTTCGAGTGCGGCTTGAGATTAATGAACGAGGCGAAAATCCACTTCCTGTCCAAGTGTCTGGTTCCAAGCAGAAACAACAACAACAACAACAACAACAACAAAAAAAAAGGTCTGAGGAAAAACTTGGCAACGCAGTGGAGTGTTTATCCGCTTCAGGGCTGAATAGATTCATCTGGTGAGCAAAAGGAGCGAACCACAAACTCCAAACTACAGTCAACGCAAAAAATGATGATTGGAGTCAATACTGGAATTCATCAGCACCGGAATATCACAGCGCGTGTCATCAAACTCGTGTTCACCTACTGATTCACACCCAGACTGAATCGGATTTCAAGCCTTCCACAGAGTTTGAACAAAACTGCTGCCGGTCGTCAGCAGAGAAAAGCCTTCAGCTGTTTGTTCTTTGCTCTTCTGAGATGGGAATTGCGGTTCCTTTTCAGTGAGCCGGATCATTTGGCTCGGCTCGCCCCGAGGAGAGTCGGCTCTCTCGTCACTTCAGTGATTCAACACTTCCTTTGTACTCAAGTCTTCCAAATTGAAAAGTAAATAAACATTGAAAATGATATAAGATCAATGGATGAGTCTCTGCAGTTTGATGACTTCACTGCTTGTGCAGAGTGCTGCAAGTTGCACAGCAACCTCGCTGAGGTGCTACACGGGGACACCAATCACTCCATGACACTGGCTGACATTTGAAGGGTGGTGGTGGTGATGTGTTTGAAGCCTAATTTGGGGCTGTTGGCCTCCCACTGCGCCTTCCTGTTCCCTCATCACCGATCCGACATCTATAAGTCACGCCGATCCGTTCCAATCATCTTCAGTCATCGCATCATTCTGCCCCCAGTGAATCAGAAAGGGAACACTGCTCCAAATTTTGGGAAGAAATTCAAGAGTTTCGATCACGTGGTTTTTAAAACTCACCATTTCTTTGCTGGCTGCGCAGAATCTCCGCCAGTGATCACTGCAGCAGCTCGCTGGGAAGCGCGGTGGAGTGAACTCGCGTCACTCTTTGGTTTGAAGCTGTCAGAACTGCAAAGTGTGGCAAAAAATGAAAAGCTCAAATCACTGCAGGAGGGATGAAAAAACATACAAACCTCCCGCTGAGCAGCAGCAGGTTCTTTTGAATCAACTACTAAAGTCTCGCAAACATAAACCAAACATGTGCTCGATCCCCCTGCTGTGTCACTGATCTTCCATTTGAGTCATTTAACTCCCGGCTCTCCTCGCTGACCTCGCTTAGCCTTTATGAAATGTTGCTATGTTGCTAACCAGGGAGAATTTCATCACGTTTGGCCACCAGGGGGTCTGGCGGGGTCTGGATCCGATCTGAGTCACCCACATCTGGGCCGAAGCTCTCTGGCTACGACAGAGAAACGGAGTTCAGTTTTCCAGATGGTTAATTGGACACAGACGGTTTCACACGTCCTCGCAGCTGCCACGTTTGATTATGTATTTGCAAAACTGAAAATAAAACAAAAAATTAAAATCAGGATTTTGACGAATCAAAGCCTCCTCTGCGGGTGACTGACTGCAGGTTCACACTGATTGGATCACACGTGCCACTCAGAAGGTGTGCAGAACAATTAATTGATTATTTGATCATTTTAATCAGTAATTAAAATTTTTGTTCAGGGACCGGTTGAAAAGAATTGCATGCGTGGTACTCCCAAAAATGGTTCAACCACAATTAGTGCCTAAACAATAGGAATATGTTAAATTGTTTTGTTTATTTTTATTAATTTGTTTGTTTATAATTTTATACAAATAATTTGAGTGTTTTGGTGGCGAAGTACAAGAGGGGGGAACTGATGTGTTGGGGCGAGTTGCGCTGGGGACAGGTAAAGGGGGCGGTGCCTTCCCCGATTCCTCAGATGCATTCTGGAACGATCCACAGCACCAACTGTGTCTTTGTTTCTCCATGTAACCTGCTTCATACAGGTCGGTAAAAAGTACAAAACACCATAATGTCACATGTATGAGTAGTTACGTACTACCAAAAGTGTTTGTTTTGAGAATTTAATTTATGTTAAAGACTTTATTGATGTTAAAATGACCGCGACAAGTTTCACTGCGAGGTCGCCATCTTGTGTCCGGCGGAGCAGCAGTCACGCTCGGCAGAGCAAGAGTCCGTGTTTGTACGCTAAGTTAAAGCGTCATTATTGTTGTTGTTTTATATTTTTGTTCATAGCTTACTTTAGGGTCACACAGAACACAATCACTTTATTAGTCTGAGATTTTATACGAGGAGAAGTGCGTATCCATTACATGCTTAGGTGCGTGAAACACCGTGGGTAATATATGGTAAAATTATATAGTAAACTGTTTATACTGCTTAAAGGGTCTGTGTATACAGAAAACGTTCATTTATTGTAACGTATTAAAGCATGTGTATTTGTTTGTGAACTGTAGAGATGGAATTGAATGTGAATGTGAGAGAACTGATTAGAGGAGTATGTGGAACTGAGCTAAATAGCATTGGAACCGGCAAAGTATTGTGTTTATGTGACGTTGATGTGATGTTGATATGATATATGTAAGTGAATAAATCTCAGATGCATTCTGGAACGATCCACGGCACCAACTGTGTCTTTGTTTCTCCATGTAACCTGCTTCATACAGGTGCAGTATTTGTTATTGTGATCCTCAATCCTGGGCACCCGTAACACATGCATCCTGTGAGCAGGACCGTCGGAAGGCTTTTCAGCCAATCAGGAGTTTGCACCGTCCAGTAATTATCTACAGTACCTTCCTCTTTGGGACTGCAACGCCATCCGACTCAGCAGAGATCTGGTTTGGCTCCTGATCCAGATTTTCCCGGCGACCAAAACAAAATAAAAAATAAAAAATCTAGAAAAAGAGACACCCAGATTTTTCCGATGTGCAAGAACGCTACGCGACGATCCTGCTTCGCTGTCGGCAAACATGGTTTTTAAGAGCATTTTA
Organism: Nelusetta ayraudi; assembly: GCF_046127955.1. Taxonomy (NCBI): domain Eukaryota; kingdom Metazoa; phylum Chordata; class Actinopteri; order Tetraodontiformes; family Monacanthidae; genus Nelusetta; species Nelusetta ayraudi. The sequence goes on along the minus strand of NW_027466069.1, from coordinate 5,664,366 downwards.
ATAGCTGCTTTTTTTGTTTGTTTGTTTTTTTGTTTTGTTTTACATGTGGTGGAAAACACACACATAGGTTTCTTTTCTTTTTCTTTTCTTTTTTTTAAATGGCTAATTAGATTCTTTTTCAGGCGTTTCTCTGCAGAGATTTTAATTATGATCTGGCATCAGTCGACGTAAGTGGGATGAAATGGACGCTGGGCGATCAAGGCACAGTGGGAAGAGTGGTGGGCGAGATTCAGGACGACCCGGATATGGAGAGAGGGGGAGAGATCGTAGAGCTGATCAAACGCGTTCTCATCCTCGCCACACTTGGCTGCACGCTAGCGAAACACACACACGCACACAGACATACACACACACACACACGTAGTCACACAGGGCCACACACCGTAACGGAGGTGGAGCCTTGTTGTCTCCGTGCCTTCAGAATTTGCTGAGCCGAGACATTTTGAAAAACAAAAAGTCTTTTTGTAGTTGTTGTTGTTATTTGTTACTGTTTATTTCACCGGATGTTCTCATTAATTGGCAGCTTTTGTTTGGTTTTGTCGTTGTCGCAAACGTTAGATCAGACCGCGCGCTGCGACAGCAGCAGCAGTGGTCGGTCTGCGGTTAAACTCCTCTTTCTTCCGGACTTGGAAAAAAAAAGGTCGGAGTGACGGAGCACTTTTTCTTCACCCAATTACTCTAATTCTCGTTATGCTGCGGATGTCCAACATTTCAGCACTCTGTTTTGGACCATAACCCGCTCGGCCTACTTGTGTCTTATCACTAGCTTTCGTCAATAGAAATGATGACGGTTGACAACCCAACACTCTACACGCACATTTGTTACACATATCCGTGAGGTTCAGTTCATACGAGAGCCACTAGACAACATTTTTCTATTGGGCCACAGCAGGCCAATCAGAGTTCAATCGCTGCCAGCTGTAGGAGGGTAGAAGTGTCTGGTGAGGCTTCACCAGCTCCTGTCCCTGTGCCTGTAATGACGGCGGGCTGAAAAGTTTGTGGCTCCGCCCCTTTCTCCTTCGAGAGAGACTGATTGGTCACGTTATAAATGGCAGCATCACGGATGTCCAACACGGATGTGCAGGAATTCAGGCCACGAAATCACATCAACTCTAGACGCTGCACAAATGACGTCTGCATGCAGTGCACAGTTGAAAACACACACACACACACACACACACACACAGCCACAGCCACACAGACAAACTCCCCTCCTTTTGTCTCTCCCGGATGCCTGTAATCACTGACGGCCCATTGATGAACACCAGGGGGCGTCTCGCTAATGCGGAAGTTAACAGCTTCTGCAACTGAGAGCAAAAGTCTGAATCATCACAGCTGGAGGACGGGACACTTTCGTTTTGTTACAGAGACTGCAAAAGGGACAGAGTTGGAGTGCGGACGGCTCCGCCCACGTTGCTCAATCGTTAAAATCGGCAAAACGTCAAATTCAGCCCCAATGTGAAAAGCTGTTGATCGCCGGCAGGAAATTAAAACCTCCAAAAATGACGTTTCAATCTCGACAACTTGTTTGTTTTAACACAGCGGTCAATAAGGGGCAATCAGGCAGGGGGAGAAAATCATTTCCATTTTTTTTTTTTTTTTTTTTTTCCAAGGCTGTGATTAAGTGACTGACGGCATCTGAAGTCTCCCGATCCTCATCGCAGGCGGTAAAAAGAGTTGTTTCTATTTATTTTTTTTACCTTAATGAGCCACTGACAGGATTTCACATCACAGCCTGGATGGATGCTGACGTTTCATGTTGTTCAGGGAAAAATGAACCTGAGTCACTCAGAGTAACAATCAGTTGAGTCGTTTTTTTTTGTTCATGCTAATATGGATGTCAAAGGTAATTTATTTTATGCGATATAAGAGAAAATGCATTTGTGCGGGAGTGACTGGAATGACCAGTGAGACATGAGGAGCTTTTGAAGTTAATTGACCAGGACAACGAACATCAAAGAGAAACAACATAGTAAAATATCATCAGTGTAAATCCCTCAACAAGTAGAGAAAAAGAAAATCAACAGGTGCTGAGATTCTGAGAGAAGAAACAATTTAAGTCTTTTGATTATTACAATTAATCAGCAGGACCTTCATCCGAGAAGGTATTTATTCCTCAACCATTAAAAACACTCGTCAGTGCTCAAAGGAGAATCTTAGGTTCCATTTTTATTTTTTATTCCTTTTTTTAAGTGCCATTACGGCCCATTGTCATCTCCTCCGCTCCAACAAGTCATTACATTCCAACACAACTTATTTTGCTTTCAGTTTGGAACCGAGGATTGGAATTATTCCAGAAGGAAAAATAAATGCTGGCTGGCATTTCCTGCAAAAAAAAATATATAATTTCTGTCCACAACCACAGAGCCTCCAACATGTGCAATTATTTGTCAGCGAAGGATTCGACTTGAGCCTCAATAACACTTATCTGCCCCCCACCCCCCCCACACACACCCACCCCACCCCCTCTTCTCCTTTCTGCTCCGGACCAATTGGAGGTGTTGAGGCGGCTGACGGTTATCTAAATGCAAAGCGATGCTGTAATAGCGCTCGCAGAGGAGGCGTAAACGAGCGGCGAGAGATAGAGGGGAGGAAGAGTGACGGCGGAGGGGGGAGGGCAGGGAGGTAGAGATGGGGGAGGGACGCTGGCATCGCTGGCGGGGGGAGGAAAATACCAGAGAGGAGGTGAAGGAGGAGGCTGAGGGTGTGTGGAGGGATGGCGGAGGAGGAAGCCTGCCGACACGGAACAGAGGAAAGAGATTTAAAAGGGCCTGTCTGATGTTTCTGGAGTGGGGCGTCAGGATGCGCCTGGATATCGTGAATCAAATTCACGATATCCAAGGCTATCAGGAATTTTAGCTATCAGGATCAAAATAAGTATTGGAATACTGTCGGTTTGATATTGGTATCGTTGATAGTCTTGATAACGATAGCAGCACTGATAGTATTTACCTTGTAGCCACATGTGACAAAACTTTAGCCAGACCAACACAGAACATACCTTCAAATGCCGCCCCCTACCTGCTGAGTTGAGCGATTGCGCGACAATGGGGAAAAGCCAGGGAAGGGGATCCGATATCAAGGATATCTGTGCGAGGTTTTGCGTGTTCTCCCTCCTTCCCTCCAGGTTCTCCGGCTCCTCCTGCAGGGCAAAAACAAGAACATCCGTTTGAGCGACGACGCTGAATCGTCTTCGTCGTTGCTTGTTTTCTTTCACCGTGCGTCCCTGTGAAGAACCACCGGCCAGCGACTTGTCGTCCTTGTAAGTTCTGTCAAGTATCTGCTACCCTGACGAGTTCTGAGACACGTTCACTTCTTCCCGGAGTGTCGGAGAGAAACTTTTCAGAGTTTCTCTGCAGGTTCATCCACTGAAGTTTTTTTTTTCCTTTCTTTTTACATAAAGGGCCAAGGTTGAACCGACGGAGCTGAGACCTTCCGTCCTTCCTGCGCAGCTTTTTCTCTGTTGGTGCAAACTTCTCTTTCACAGCTCGCTCGCTTTACCTCCGCTCCTCATTCGCTCCGCACCGCGCATTCTTCGCTCATCGTCCTCGTGCAACGGGAGCCACGTCCGACTGAGGCTGCATACACAGGCCCTGCAGGGCTGCACGTGTTTGTGTGTGTGTGTGTGTGTGTGTGTGTGAGTCGGTATAAAATGAGCGTTCTTGACATGACGGGCGATGTCAGGGCGAACAGCGACAAAGAGATTGGTTTCTAAGAGGAAGAGGACGAGGCGTTTAAACGCCGACACTCACGGCGAGGTCGCTCGCCACACAACGCGCTCGTCCTTGTCAAGTTGTCGAGTCCCGCGGCTGATAAAAACTCCAGACGAGTTTTGGCGAGGACAGACTGGACAGGAGTCGTGAGTAAAAAATAAAATAAAAACACAGTTGTTTAATTGTAAGGTTTGCGTTCCAATGTTTGTGACACTAAAAAAGAAGGCATGTCCGTTTGTCCCGGTCTTGCAACGTCTACATGTTGTTTCCAGTTTTCTCATTTCCAGACACGAAGAAAAATTCAGAATTCTTCCACTGTGCACTTAAAAAACTCTCTCTTTCAAAATCTAAACGATCTAACAACGATCTCAAGGTCTAAACAATCCAAAGACGGCACTTAAAGGTCCAGTGTGTAATATTTGGCCTGATTTAAGATTTTTATATTGGTAAAAGCTTAATAATACTGCCCATAACTACCTTGATAAAAGTCAATACTTGCAGTACAATAAAAGTAATTTGGTTTTCGTACCCATAGAACAGTCCTTACTTATATATAAGAATATAAATATAGCAAGGGACTTGCTCCCAGCTAGCTGCCAAGGAAGCCGATATGGACAATCCAGCTGCCTGACAGCATTTTGTATTTAGGCACAAGGCTCTTGTCCTCACATAAACCAACAAAGAAGAAGGTGGATAATAATATATATAATAATATAAGGGTTTGTGTTCACAGGCCAATGTAGTTCACTGGCAAGCTCAGGAGAAGAAGAAGGCTGAGAGGTTGAGTGCTCCAATCGAAATGTAACCACTTGATGTCACTGTTTCTTCTCAAAATCTCAAAATATTACACACTTAACTCTAAGTGGGTTGACTCAAGCGCCGTTGCAGGAGGCGGCTTGGACGGCCGAGGACGTTGCAGTCGGGTTGAGTGAAGACGGATCGCTAGAACGTTTCCTGGCGCCTGGGACACGGCTAGCGTCTCCACGTCACCTGTAAGTCCCGTGACAAGACAACGTTTAACATCTGAAGTCTTTTTCCCGGTCCATCAATAAAGGTTTTGAGTTTATTTGTTTTTTTGCTTTTTTTATCCACTGTCTTGACAGACTAGCTTGACCTAAAAAAGAAGACTTCAGGAGAAGAAGGGGATGGAGGTGTGGATACCAGCCAATATCAACATCGATTTCACTGCCAATATCGACATAAAAATGTGCAACCCGACGGGTGGGAACAATGTTGCAGAGACGCTGAACTCAACAAATGATGCAACTAATCGAAGGACAACAAATTGAGTAGTTATTCTTTGTAGTTTCTCAAAAAGAGCGGGTAAGTCTGTATAACGTGTGGTTTGGGAGGCTAAGATCAAAGAAGCTGATTGTGGGACGACGTAAACGAGCTCCAGAGCCGACAGCCCTGAACTTTAGCCGTGACGAGGCCGGAAAGTTGGTGAACCTGGAAACTTTTCTGCTCTCTGTCATCCGTCCTGAGATTTGGACGTCTGCGGGAAAAAAAAAAAAAAATCTCTCGGGCATTTAGAGAGAAAAAGAGACGAGAGCTCCTCCGGGGGGCGCCGCCACCTCCCCCTGAATTGTCGCGCAAATTAATCCCCTCTCCCAATTTGCCAGCTGGCCTCCAGCGCCCCTTTCAGAAACGGCCCTATTCAATTATTTCTCGCCCCTTTTTTCTAATTCCTGGTCGCCATCGCCGCTGATGAGAGGAGTGGAGAGGAGAGGGAGGACGAGAGGAGAGAGTTATTAATTTGCTCTGATGTGGATTAGATGTGATTCTCCTCCTGACCCTCCCTCCCTCCCTCCTTCCATCAACCCTCCTATCCTCCAATCACATTTCAATTAATAACAGTCAGCAGGGCTTCGCCTCAAGATGTGGCCGTGTCGTGATTGGCCCGTCTGTCTGTCACAACCTGATGCTAACACTTCAGCACATCGCCAGCGGTTTCCTGTTTGCTCACTTGTTGTAAAAGGTCCCCAGTTTGCACTTCAGCTAAAATGAGAAAAAGTCCACCCTTTACTTCTTGCTTGCTATACATAAAAAAAAGAAAGATCTGGGAATCATCCTGGCTGTGATGTCACAAAGGGTGCAGATAGATAATTGGGTGCCAGTAAACAGAGGGCTAGTTTTCTATATTTCTATATATAATACTATTATTTTTTTTAGGAGTTTTAGATTTAATGTAAGTCTGCTCCACTGGAGTCCAGGATAAATATCTGATCATGGCAACAACACTGGAGCTTTAAAGACGCTCACGTTTGGTTTCTGGCCTTTTCTTTCTTCCTCAACCGGTTTGTTTGTTCTTTCCACCAATTCAAACCCCATCCATTCATCCATTTATTCATCTTTCCCATGATAGCTTGGTCAGCGCTGACTGTTTCTTCGCCCCAGTGTGTGTACGTGTGTGTGTGTGTGTGTGTGTGTGTGTGTGTGCGAGGTCTCCCACCTCCACACACACACACCCACTTCCCTCCTACATGCATCTTTAAAAAACTGTCGTCTGCGCTACATTTCAAAATGAGATGGGAGACGACGCAGCCATTTTCTATTAAGGGCTGCATGTTCCCATGATAACCTGCAATCCAGGACTCCTAGCTGCCTCCTGCTACAGTACACACACACACACACACACACACACACACACACACACACAGACACATCGATTCTCTCCTACATTCCTCCTCATTCTGCAGACGATTCGACTTTTGCCACACCTGCACAATTACAGGGCGACTTATGGGAAATTTATTTCAGCAGCAGCAGGAAGCAGTAAGAAGAGAACGAGGAAAACACTAAATGGGCGTCGGCTTCAGTCCGATCAAATGGCGTCCCGGCTGATACCTCACAACCTAGAAGACTTTTTTGGGGGGGGATATTTTCTTTTTTGCAGTCGTGAAAAAAAAGTAAATAGCTAACCTACGCTAACCAAAACTAAGCTAACCGGCCCGGAGTGACACAGTGTTGATGTGTTAGCGATTTGTTTTTTTGGTCACATAAATCAGGTTGCGGGTCTTCTGGGATAGCAACAAAAAGAAATCCTCACTGCCAAAATGTTAAACTATTTCTTAAAGATCCACTGCTGGTTACGCTGCTGGTCATGAAAAGGTCATCTGCCACCATGTGGCAGCACTGAGACTGATTCTGCAGCCACGACGACGTTTCCCCCGGCAGAAATTGAGCGACGCTCCTGCCGATATCTGTTCTGGAGAGCCATAACCAAGGGCTTTTTATTGGACGTTCTGTCTTCTGCAGAGTGGCAGCGTGGCAGTGTGCTGATCCCAGGTCAGATGTGTTAAAAGAAAAAAAAAAACTGTGGTGGGGGAGATGAGATCAATACTGTGTTCAGAGCATCAGAGATCAGCCGGCGCTCCGGCTCTTCAAGAGGGCAAAAATTTGTCAAACAGATTTTTTTTTTTCCTCCCAACCAGTCCTTTGTTCAAACCAGTCAGCTGACAAAAAAAATAAATAAATAATGAAAAGTCAATACTCTGGCGCTCAGGTGCGAGCTCCCGGCCTGCTGCGCTCAGCTTTTCCTGCCGCTGCCGTGGCAGCAGCGAGCGGCGAGCGTTCCCGACGCTCTATGATCCCGCCAGGCACGGCTGGGAAATTGATTTTTCCGCAAGATCTCGGAAGAAGGAAATGACAGCGAGACAAATAAAGTTTTTTGTACCCCCGTTTATTGGAACAAGCACACAACCCCCCGCCCCCACTCACTCCTCCCCCCCCCCCCCCCCCTTTTTTTTTTCTTGCGGCTGTGACTCTCCGCCGAGGCGACTTATCTGTCAGCAGACAAAAACTCCCGTCCGGGCAAATTTATCAGCGGAGGCGGAGCAGCAGCAGCAGTTAGGAGGTGGTTATTAAAAGAGGCGACAGTGGCGGCGGCGGCGGCGGCGGCAGTTGATGCGAGCACGACAGACGCGACACGACGTTTCCCCGTTCTGCCAGAGATCACAGCGATGTCAGTGGGAGGATGGAGAAGAGAGGGGCTGTTGGGACAGGAAAGGAGGAAAAGTTTCACTGACGGAATTCTCACATCCGATAAACCGTCAGTCACTGACCACACTGTGGCAGCTCACGGCTAAGAGCTTAGGGCTAAAAGCTAAGGGCCAAGAGCTAAGGGCTAAGAGCTAAGAGCTAGGCTAAGATGCAGCGGGTGACAAATTTCAAGAAGTACTTTTAAAAGTCTGGTGCATCAGATAATTTAGGTGCTGCGCTTTCTTTGCCCACAAACTAAACAATGACTTTTTTTCCTGCAGGTTTTCAAATGAAAACTTTGATCATGTGACATTTTAACCAAACAACACATTTGACTGAAGTACAATTTGCCTAAATTGGTTTAAGGGGACAAAAACTTGCAATGTTTGGATTAAAAATTGGGTTAACAGTGTTACTTAATTAGATTAATTAATAAATCATTTATATTACAGTTGGTTTTTATTTATTTCATTTTAAGGTATAGTTCCTGATGTCCAGCTAGCCTCGTTCTCTGGGTTTTTAAGTGCTTCCACGGCTGATGTTGCTGCGACAGTTTTGCTTTTCCTTTTTTTTTCTTCGTTAGCTTCCTGTAACTTCCTGTCATTGTCACGAAGCCGCCTCCAAAAAAACAAAAAAACAAAACTTCTATCTTTCACCCCGGACTCAAACCAAACCAAGGTCCAGTTTTATCCCGACCTCCTACTCCGGTCGAATCAAATCTGCGGGGGAGGATTCGCAAACCCAGTCAATCTATTTGGGATCAAACCGGAAGCTCCCGGAGTTCCGGCCGCTGCCGGCGAGTGGGAGCAGGTCCGGTCGCCATCGACGGTGGATCGGAAGACGATGATTCGAAAGGCGGGAGCGTGTCTGATCCCCGAGATCCCGCAGCAGGGGAGGAAATGAATGTGACAGTCACTTTTTAGGGAGGATGAGCAGCGGGGGGAATTGAGGGGAGGGGGCATCTTATCTCGGAGAAAGGTGATTGGCCGGCCTGATTTTCCTCCTCCGGCGAGCGCACAGCTGAGCTCACGGAAGCACGAACGGAACGCGAAGAAGGGAAGGAAGTCGGAAACCAAAAAAAAAAAAAGAAAAAAGAAGGAAAAGAAAAAGCCCGCTCCTATCTGGCTCTGGGCGCCGCCGCCGCCGCCTCTCCCTTCTTTATTAAAAAGAAACACATGTAGCGTCGGGGCGTCCAAGTATGAAATTCAATTCTCATCCCCCAAACAGTGTTTTTATTAAAGCCGTTACTATCACGGCCGGCAGACGGGCCGCACGGCTCAGCCCGGCTCAGCTGTGTGGGCGCGCAACTGTACGAGGAAGTAGAGGGATGGGGGGGGGTGGTAGTTGGGGAGTATTAAGGAAGCGGCGAGGAAGCGGGAAGGAGGCGGCGGCGGCGGCGGCGGCGGAGGAGGATTGAGGCAGTCAGCAGCCGGCGGCCGACAGACTGAGGGGCTTAATTTGGCTGAAAGGCGGCTCAGCCTCTTATGCAATTTAAGCGGGACGTGCTTGACTTGAGCCCGGGGTGAGCAGCCCGTCACAGCCCGGCGCTCCGAATCAATTCCACATTGGACATGCAGGGAATTACGCCGCAGACTTGTTTGCACTGTGTGTATTCTTTCCTTTATTTTTTTTCTCCCCCCTTCCAAACCCCCCACACTTTTTTTTAAAATCTCGACTCCGCAGCCCCCCCCTCCGAACCTCCACCACGGCGGGCCTCGATTATGACATTAACAGCTGTGCAGGCGTCTTCATCGTCGTCTTCATCATCGTCTTCATCACAGGCGTTTTTCCCTCTGACAGTCGGTGTGTGTGAAAATAATATGAACCATTGATGCAGACAGGTGCAGTTTATTTGTGTGTTATTACTGAATCGGAAGTCTTAAGTCTTTATTGTTTAAGTTTATTTTTAGTGCCAGTCACCAACCTTCACTCACATGCCGCTCGGAATTGGATGTTTCAGCAAAGATGACGACCTCTTGTCGCAACACATTCAGAGCACAAGGACCACAGGAACTACAAGAATTTGTAAATTAATTTCTCACTTTAACTCTAAACGACAAAATCATTCCCAGTTGTTTTTTTGTTTGCCTCTGATGCAGCCAAACCTTTTGGAAAACAAAGAATATTCAATGGCAAATATTTAATGAAACAAAAATTGTGACTGAGTAATACATTTTAAGGGTATCCGAAAACCTTTTTTCTCCACTATTGTATATTTACAGATGCAAGACATGGGGAGTGTTTAATCTGCATTCAACAGTGAAATAACAGCGGATTACGTGACAGCAACAGATGTTGACAAGAGTTCCCATACATCTTCTGAGAGCAACATTCTTAAAAAGTCCTCTTGAAAAGTCCAGAAGAATGAGCGACAGATTGGAAAACGTCTGATTGTCCTCGTACAGTCGCCCAGAAAGTCGTACGCCTCCATCACTGGTCTAGGGAGTCAAGATATCTTCCGCCACGTGTTTCCACTAACAACTTCAAGACGTGTGTATCGCTGCATCTCGTGACTCAACACATCTCAGCTCCCCCTGAGGAGCTGAGATCCTGCTGAAGAGAGGGAGAGAGAGAGAGAGAGAGAGAGAGAGAGAGAGAGAGAGAGAGAGAGAGAGAGAGAGAGAGAGAGGCCAGGGAGGTGGAGAGAGAAAGAGAGACGAGCCCCGTTGGCCGGCGGAGGAAATCATTCCGCCGGAGCGTATTTTAAGGATTCATGATTCATTCATGTCTTCTCTATGAATAAATGAGCAGCTGCGGTTAATGCCGCTCGCTACTGGTCCCCGGGTGGCTTTAAACCGACGCCTTACATTAACCGCGCGACCTTTCGCTCAGCCGGTGGAGGGGGAGGGGGGGCGTGTCCTCGGCGGCCTCGAGTCATTTTAACGCACTCCGGCGCGTCACTTTTTTTCTTTTCCAGCTAATTTTGGATTGATTTTGTTTTGTCGTCATCATCAACGGTATCTTTGAACTCCCTGTGGAGGTTTGGACATGTCAGTGTTCATTTAAAGGGGTAATAGTTCAAATTGAGCAACAACAAACCGTCTCCTAGTACTCAGAGAAGTTCATCCACTTGGATCCGGGTTTTGTGGACAAAAACTAAAAACAAAAACCCAAAGTTTTGGAAAAACCCACCCCTGGTGATGTCAGAAAGGGCACAGACTCCAACCCCTGTCCAAAGGCTGACTCCACTCTCTGAGACTGCCTTGTCTTTATCTCCTCATAAACACGTGAAAGGTGTCCGACGGACAATTCTTAATTTTATCCGGGGGCTGCAAACAGAGGGCTAAATTGGCTGCTTCCCTGAGACCCAGTCACATTTTTTTCTCAATAAATAATAAGCACTGGGATTAAACTCGAAGCTCTGTCAAAGGACAGCGCAGGAAATGTTAGGGTTTGGGTTCGTCTCCGTCTGCTCCGTCGTCTCTTTCCAGAAGCAAAGCTTCACCGCGACCTGGAATCACCCACAGAAATCACACTGGCCCAACACTCGGCCGAATCTCCCTCCGCCGTCTCCTTCCCCGACAGTAAATACACGGTCGGGGTCAGTTGACCTCAGTTTGTGCCGGGGAGAAAACGAGGCATCGTGGCTAAACCTTTCTGACAGGCCTGCCCTTTTTACACAGCGACGGCGGGAGGGGGAGGGTGCGTGTGAGGGTGTGTGTGTGTGTGTGTGTGTGTGTGTGTGGTGGGGAGGTCGCGGCTAACAAGTGAGGAGGAAGTGAGGAAAAGCAGTGGCGGTGGCGGTGGTGGTGGTGGTGTGATGGAGATGGGGAACAGGCTGGTTGGCTGCCTGATCTGGTGGGAGGCGGGGTCTTGTCGGCCGGGTGGGTGGGGCCTCCCGGCCTGACGGACGGCTGACTCGCCGCCAACAGCCGGCGGCAGGACGCAACAGTCGGGCTGGCCGGCTGGCCGTCTGTGCGCACGTTCCTGGTTCACATCTAACGCGCTGACGGATGTGGAGGCGGAGCTTCCAACCCTGAGCGAGTCGTGTCCGTCCACATCAACTTTAAAAGGCCGTGTCATCCTTACGTAAGAGGCTCGGCCGCAGGAAACAGACCGCCCTTGTCTACCTTTTCCCTTTTTTTTTTATTCTCGTCTCCTGCTGCAGGGGGCGATGGGGGGGAGGAGAGTGGGGGGGCAACACGGCTCACGAATTTCAGAACATCCGAACGGCACTGAGCGAAGATGACAGGACTTCAACCTGGCGCGCCGCCTTTTCCCCCCAAAATTCATGCGTCCATCCGGAGAGACCGAGTCCAAGGAAAACTGGTGGACCAATCAGACACCTGAGTCGACTCCCATCTTGGCAACATCCCAGAGGCTTCAAGCTGACCGGGTTGGTTGTTTGGTCTCGCACCGATCAGAGGAATTTTATTTCGGGTTTTTCAAAACGGACGTGCTCGATTTCAGACCTGAAACTTCATTTGTTGAAGGGGCAGGTCTCGACCAACAAAATACCATCTGTCACACTTCCCCATTCTGAAGAATTCTGTGATTCTTTCATTTTGCTCAGGGGTCGTATTTGTCTGTCATCCTCACTTTCATTGTGATCCACATTCTGCCCGTCATTGATCCGTGACAAGACAATCTGTGATCTTGTACACGTAAAAAAAAAAAAAAATAACAGCTGTGTGAGATCAGAGGCTCTTCACCCATACGGATGCTGAACATTTCCTTCCGTCGGATGCAGGCCAGAAGACCTCAACTCTCCCTCCATGCTGATAATCTTTCTTGGACTCAGCAGGAAACATTTTTCTGGATCCTCTCGTCTTTCATCTTTCCAGCCCTGAAATTGATTTTCCTGTCCGGAGGTAAAAATGCCTCCTAGTGGAAGAATATGCCATCGCAGCAGCTAATGACACCATCCATTTAAAATTCTTTTTGTCCCTCTGACTAACAGGGAAGGAAAAAAAAACAAAAAAAAAAACGCACGCCTACCTTTCTGCATCCTCCCGGTTTAACCTGACGATCCGTTATGGGCATCTCCGGGCTCCTCCGCAGCCTCTTCTGTCAGCCTTCATTAATTCCAGATGAAGTAGGGAGAGCGGCGATGGGGATTTTCCCCCCGTGGCGAAACAGAGAGGCCGTGATTAACGGCGGAGGAACGGATGGGAGAGTGAACGGTGAGGATGCCAGGAAGAGGAGGAATGACACTGAGGGTGAAAGAAATGAGAGGTGGAGGGATGAAAACAACAGAAAACGTGAAGAATGTGAAGTTGAAATATTCAGCGCAACCAAACTACATAAAACCTTTGCAACCGGGACTTACAATATGTTCTTCTATTGTATAAAAATATTTGGTTTTAAAAATTGGTGCTATTCCATAGTTTGGTCACATGATCACAGTCTTTCTGACCAGGTATTAGTAGAAGTAGTGATACTTTTGGTTTGTACCTAGATATTGTATTTGTATTTAGAGAGCACTATGCCCATGAAGTTGGAATAACGTATTTTGTCACATGAGAAGACAAATTTCGTCAAAATTGTTCACCCAAAAGCACTGCCCAAATTCTGTCCAGGATTTTAACGATATAATAATCAACATGAAAAAAAAAACAAAAAAAAAACACAATGAATTTCATGATAATTCTTTAGCAATTTTACATTGACAATACTCGCAATGTATTCACTTTTCAGATCGATGCCAAATCAGTATGGCACACTGCTGCTTCTAACACGCCATAGAAATCACAACAGGACCTTTGGGGGGGGGGAGTACTTTTGCATACACGGCTAAAAACTGGCTACATTTCATTTACACGACAACAGCAACACAATGCAGCACCTTCAGCCGGTTTCAGCAGAAGACTGGGAGGAAGTTCAGCCGTAATTGTTTCCAGGGCGCCGTGGAATGCGGTGGGGTTTTTCACGGCCACTGCTCCCCCTGATGTGGCCGTGTCATCGTGGTCGGCGGCGAGTCCGGGGAGCCGCCTGTCAGTGCCAGAGTGCTCCGTCTCACTCTCTCTCTCTCTCTCTCTCTCACTCTCTCTCTCTCTCTCTCTCTCTTTCTCTCTCTACCCCACCACCGCCGCCGCTACCTCCCATTCCAGCTCCAGGAAAATGCCAGGTTGAGTTTTCAGCCTGAGTGCGCTGGATGAGCGCGGCGCAACCATCACTGTCAGCCCAGTACAGTACCTGAAGCGGCAGCGGTCAAAATAGCTGACAGGCTGGAGAGGCGAGACACGAGAGGAGGAGGAAAAAATCTCGCAGCGAAACCGCGGCCACACAGGCCACACAGCCGGGGAAAATGCCTCGTCCGCTACTTAACTGTGCCTGAGTTCCATATTGAGTTTTTTTTTTTTTTTTTTTTTTTTACTCTGATTTGGATATGAGCTGAGGATGTGATGCTAATACAAGATTTTTTTTTTCTTTTTTTTTAAAAACTGGAGACATCGCAGGATGTTTATTTCTGCTCCACGACGAAAGCATGTTCTTTCCCTGAGGTGCCACTGAGGGGCAGCGTGACACATAACGAGAGGTCAGACTGAACAAACTAGACGTAATTAGGGATGCACCGATACCACTTCTTTTTCTTTCTTTTTTTCTAGTATACGTACTTGCATTTCAGAAATCACCAATGCCGATACGGGGTCCTTAATTAGGCCATTACAAACTATAGAATGACTTTGCTTTTTAAGCATTTTTTCCACGGATGTGCTATTTGAACAGCATTCCTCAGCATGTCTCACATGGGTGACTGTCACAAGTTTCACTGCAGTACAAACACAAAAAATGGATGGAATACAGCTGTTTTATGACTAACTGACTAACTATTGACATCATTTATTCAAGTTCTGTGGCCTGGATTAAAAACTGATTGGTTGCACTGGCTAAAAAATGCTTTTGGACGGCAGCTCCGCAAGATGGATGTGCAAGATATCAGTTTCAGAACTTCAGCAAAGCAAGACGGTTTACTGAGTTTTATCCTCTGGATGCTGCTAAACTGTAACAGTCTGTGAAAAAAGATTTTTGCGGATGTGTTGCAAGTTTCTCTTTCTTTCTTTCCTTTTCCCAGCACAATTAATATTCTTCCAAGAATTTACCTTTTCTTCATCGCCTCGACATTCTGTTCTTCTTCCGCCTCTCCAACTTCTCCTCACTTTATATCCTTTTTACTTCTTACTGTCCGCTACCTTTTTTTTTTTTTTTACTTTTTACTCCCTGAGAAAGTCAGTCTCCTTCTGCCAAAACAATAATAACAAGCTTAGCGATGCAGCTCGCTAGCATGCTCATACTGCAGAAGGGAGCGAATCCCACGGCTCAACGCAACCCGATAATCCTCTGCAAAGCCAGTCTTGGCCCGTCTGGAGCTGCTCTCATTTACACCAGAGTGACCCCTACGAATTGATGCAGGGAGGGAAAAAAAAAACAAAAAAAACAACCTATGGCTCTTATAGAAGTTCAGAGCTGAAAACGGCCTGAAAGCTGAGTCTGAGAGATTAGTGGAGGGGGGAAAAAAAAAAACGGTCAAAACTTTTTCTTCGGTGGTGGCTGAACCGTGAGCTGCGACGTGGCCGCGGCAGCCCGCCAGCTTAAAGCAAACGTTGACGGCAAAAAGCGAACTGACGAGAGCAAGAGAAGCAACAAACGGAAAAAAACACAAGGACGTCTGCGGAGCTCCGGCAGGAAGTACACAACTGCAACCGCTGTACGGCCAAAAACAAGAGGACGTGTTATTGAGGGGCTCCCCGCAGGCGCAACCACTGGCGCAGGTCTCTCACACGGACAAGATGACCTATGAATCTGCTTGATTGAATTTTAGTTCATCGTCTAATTCAGATTTTATTTTACGGATTCACTGTGTTTCTCAGTGTGTGTTTGTGTACGTGCGTGTGTTTGTGTGCATCCCTTGCAGGCAGGACTTCGTGAATCATGTCAGAGCAAATCTGCTATCAAGAGGAGCCCTATTTGTTCACATACACACACACACACACACACACACACACACACACACACACACACACTCAGAAGGTGGCTGGTGTTTGTCCAGCGGTCGTGACTCACTCTGGTCGTCACTCTGTGTGTTTCAGAGGAACAGCTGACTGCTCTCATCTGCTACTTGGTCTCCTTCTCGTCTCTTCCTCTTTTCTCCTTCCCCATCCTCCCCTTTGCAAGTTTTGAGACACACACACACACACACACACACACACACACACAAAGACGTACACACACACTTAAGTCGACGGTGAGAACAACGCACAGCAGCTAATAAACAAACCAAAAAGACAAAAAACAAACTGTGATTACATCTGAATGTCTAATAGTTCGGACTCTTTCCTTGATGAGTTCAACCTTGTTTGGTAAATCACCTGCCCGCTGCCTCCAGGTTCCCTCCTAGGTGCAGCACATATTTCGGCGGCAACAGATAATAATAGTTAATAACTTCTGCTAATCAGCTTTTTGGTGAAAAAATGGCTAAATGGTTGAAAGTTTTATCATAAATTCTCTCATTTCAGACAAACATTCTCCGATTCAGGGAAAGATAGCCGAAGATAGCAGGAAAGCAGGAAGGGACGAGTATTTGCTAGCCCAGCGGCTGATAAAGCTTAGACGCTTCTGTGGCAGCAGTTTGTACAAAATCTGTGTTAAAAGTAGAACTTGCGTGAGCCGTGAACTCTTCCAAAACAATTGAACTGAATTTGTCATTGAAATCGTATTTGCGGAAAGTTGCGGAGGCTTTTTCTTCCTCTCGTCTGACTTTTGTTCTGTTGGGGAATTTATTTGATAGTGATGTCAAATTCCGCACAAAGCGCCACGGTTAAACTCCCAGTTTCTTATTATCATGTTGACAAACAGGCCGACCGCCGAAGCTCATTATCTGCTTTGGGGAGTCTGATGTCTTCAGCTTCTCTTATTTATCTAAATGCGTTAAAACTGTCTGTTACCTTCTGGCTGGTTGCCACGGCAACCGCTAGTTAGGCTGGAGGAAGAAATAAAATAAAAAAATAAAAAACACACACACACATTACAAGGTTTTCATAAGACTTAGCCCCAATTAAGGCAGCCCACACAAATTTCCAAGACTAAAGTGAAAACAGCAAAGCTGCTCTTCCCCCCCAAAGGGCTTTTTTTTTTTTCTTATTCCAGAAATCTAATTTTGCATTTGTCTGAAATGAGACTTTAACAAAGTAAAGCCGTATATAGCCTAATGTGATTAGCTGTTTGACTGGATGAAGGCAAAATCAGAAAGGAAAAAAAAAAATCCATACCCAGAGCGCTGTGAGCGTTGTGTGTGATCTGTGTGTGTGTGTGTGTGTGTGTGTGTGTGTGTGTGTGTGTGTGTGTGTGTGTGTGTGTACGTGCGCATTTTAATCCCTTCCTCGTGAAGTTAAAGACACGTTTGCTGGATCAACCTTTGTTTTAGCCCAATGTTTCGCAGAGATAATGTGAAGTGTGCGTTTGCACATTTTAATAAGAAAAAATGAAAATAAACAAAGTGGATAAGCTGTAAAATTAACAGGCATCGGCGGTGGGGTGTGCGGACGCAAGCAAGCGGACGCTCTGTCGCACATCATTAAACGGACCTCTACCGGGATACATATGTGTTTTCTCTTATATGTACTGTGCACAGTATATAGGCGACATAGAAATGCTGTGTTTTTTTGTAATTGGGTGGATAATGACATGCTAGAGGCAGTGGGAGGGGCCAGTGTGATGCACCATGGAACAAACAAAACGTGTCTCGGCTGCCGGTTGCACCTGATACTTGCAACTAGTTGGCTTTTTATGTGGCACAAGTTGGAATTTAGTTTCCACAGTGAGGCTGAACATCCATCAGGGTTGAATGTCAAATGTGAGTTCGTGAGTCACTGTTTTTCTGTACCATCCTGAGCCAGTCACAACGACATGTGGTTCTGCTGTGTGCCTGTGTCTGGTATCTTAGTCTGAATGACAACAAAGGAATCTTGAAATCTAGGAACAAAATAAAGCTTCCTATTTGTTCAAGAAGCCCGCTACTCTTTTTTTTATATCAAGGATTTGTATGGAGCTCCTGACCATCGATCTACCTATCTGGCAATGGATGAGTGTCTAAAACCCTCAGCAACAGCACAGTTGTCTCTTTACTGCCCCCTCGGGCAAACTGTGGGTCCTGCGACTTTTCCTCCACCTCCACCTTTCTCTCCGAGCCAGAAGTTTCCTCGTGGCGCTCTCCTCCACAGTCTCCCAGCGCACAAACTGGCATTTCATTGGGAGCCGCTGACCTCGGTCTCATCCTCTGGTGCAGAGACTCCTGCTGGTGATCCCTGAACTGTTTTCTTCTTCTTCTTCTCCTTCTTCTTCTTCTCACCATGACGACAGCCCTACCGGCTACCGTTTGGAAGGAGAGGATTTGCTGTCTTTTTCTTGTCCTTTTCCAATCAGAGTCTTTTATCAATTTATTACTTTTTTCTTTCCTTTTGAAAGAGTCGCATGAAATAATTAAATAAATTAGGAGAAGGGAAGAAATAATTTAATAAAACTCCCACGCCAGACACAGGAAAGGGGGGAAAAAAAACACCATTTTCCAATTAGGGCTTGTTTTGTTGTGATTTTGTCCACTTTTAATCAGATGGACGAAAATTCAAATCTTACTCCTTCGCTTTCCCTTCCCTTTGTTTTCTTAACGCATCATGTAAATGAGGATTTAGGAGGGTTTTTTGTGTGTGTGCTAGCGTGTGTTTGTGTGCCGGCAGCCGGCATCAGGGCTACATAAAGATGGACCCATTAACCATTAAAAGGAAGAAGAAGAAGAAAAAACAACTTGTACGTGAGTGAGACACTGTGGCTTTACGACCTCCAGCGTCCAGCTCGCTCTCATCTGTCATTCCGGCAGCGTCCAGGAACCGGCCGGCGTCTGGTCGACCGCCACTTAACACATCTGTGCGGTTGCCGCTAGCAACAGGTATGACACGGTCACGCAGCGCTTCACTTCCCCTCCTTGATGCCGGCTCGTTACAGCGGACGGCGGCTGAAGATGAAGAGATGAGATGAGGAGGAGAGTAGTTAAAGATGCAACTGGGGTTTTTTTTTTTTTTCTTTCTTCCCCCGGTGTGTTTACTCTTCTTCATTATTCCTGCCGCTTCCTCCACACAGCTCGGCACCTCCACCCCACGCCTGTTCTCACCTCCTGCATCTTCGTCCTTCGCGGAGACACTCGTCTCTTTCCCACGAACACGCGTTAGTCATCGGAGTCTCTCCGCAGTTCAGCCACGGTCTTGTTTTTGTGAAGACGCAGCGTTCCGAACATTACCAATGTACCTTCCACTAAAACGCGACCTTTAACCCCCGTGTGGATTTTTACTTTGAATTACCTTTTTTTTTTTTCCTCTTCTTTCACGTACCGTTTCTTTTCTTTCGTTTTTAAAGTTGACAAATAGTACAAACACTCCCTTCACAAATCTGACCTTGTGTTGCAGCTCAGTCCACAAATCGACTTCCTTCAGTCATGACGGAAAATCTGAGAAAACTTCGGCAAAGTGCCCGAAAAAAGTGTTATCCACAATGACGAAAATGCTCTTACCCTCTGTTCATGACCAGCACATCACAGCTCGCCACAGCAAAGTGCCATCTACTCACACATCTACTCAGAACTGCATTCTGCTGGCTCTTTTCTCCATGGATGTTTCAGATACAGGTACCGCTCCAGCCGGCATAAAAAGTTGTAAGTTATTGGCCATGGCTGTAGGTGTTAAAATATGACACCGGAAGGCGTCAGGACACGGAGCCGTGAATCGTGGGACGCATCCGCGGGGCCAGAGAGACAGCGGCGATCCGTCTCTGGACCCTCATGGATCCTTTGATAAAGCGTTTTGTGCCGTCGACTGCGCGGACAGCCGTCTTGTATCGATCCGCCTGCGGTCCAGGTGTCAGGTTGCGTGAGTAAAGGTTGGGTTCAACCTCTTTAGCTCTCCTTGCTTTAAACCCGGGCAGTTTTCCGGCTTGTTGGTAGGTGTTTACATCTCCGCAGGACTGACTGACTACGACAGAATGTCGTGCCGGTTTCTTGCCTCCCCGTAATTGCAATTATCGCCGTGGTTTTGACAGAGCTTTGCAAACTCTGTCACACGGTTTACTGTAATTACAACGTATCACGTCCAGGGGTGAACCTTCTATTCCTGTACTATGAAGGATCGTTATCTGTTCGAGCTCGGTTGCAATTGTTGCTACCATTGTGGCTGCACATGCACCAGAGGCTCAGAGCAACAGAACAAAACGAAAATACTGCTAAAGGTGTGCGGAGGTAGTACAACTCTGGAATAAAAGCTACGGACCCGATGTGATCCTGGAAGACCTCGGAGTTTGTTGGTTGGTGCGCCTGCTATTTAAAGATTGAAAGACGGGTCAGAGGAGCTGATGGGTCAGAGTCAGACCCAAGATTCACTTCACAGCAAATAAATAATTTAATCTCACAGACTTGGCAGATCCCATGGGATGGGACCCAAGGGGTGAGTTACAAAGGCAAGCTGATACAACCACTACATATCAGTCCTATCAGCCACCAAACAACCAATCAGAGCGCTTCACTTCCTCTGAATGGCTGTGGGTCCGTTCAGTTGCATTCAGAGGTGGATTTCACTACGTCCACTGCGGCAGGAAAGAAAGGCACTGGGCTGCTCTTGGTTTTTCCATTTGTCTCGCTGTGCAGAGCACAATTCAGACAAAAGGCCTCAGACTTTAGTGAACAACGACACACAACACCACGGTAAACAACCCTGAGAGAAAACTCGCATTGCAGTGGGATCACTGAGGTTTCGGCCAAAGAGACTTGCACGACCGTCTTTAAATCCTCCAATCTAAAGCAATTCAAGGCAGTTTTCAGCACTGTGTAAGTTACGGGGTATTCCTTGTGTTTTCGATGGGATTTTCCTCGACAGACATCTAAAATAACAATTGGACGGAGACGTTCCGACTGACGGGTCAGGTCCCAAAAAGAGCAAAAGGAATGGAAACAGAGTTCCACATCGTAACGTAATAAATAAATGAGGTTGTAAGAAAAAAGTTGTTTGTTTTTGTCCTCTTGATGTAGCGTCGCAATTTTAGCAGCTAAAAAAAAGTTGCTGTGGGTTTTTATGGATGTGGATGCTGTGAATAATTGCGTTCTCGAAGATGTGGGTGGGAGCAAAGGTCTGACGAGACACCAACATCTGGGTGTCGTGTCTCCGTTTCATGCAGAGAAGGATGCACTCCCAGCCCAGATGCTCCTCTTCCTCCTTCTCACCTTCCTCTTTCTCCTCCTCCTCCTCCTCCTTCTCCTCCTCCCCCGGCCGGCCGGTAGGAAACACTTTATTCCGGCCCGCCGATCCGCTCCGGCTGCCCTCTGTGTCCCGCAGAAGGCGTAATGACGACAGGCAGATAAAAGCAAATCACACATTAAACGGCATTAAGCCACTTAGCGGCGGACACATTACCCAGAGACGGAGGGACGAGGGGAGGCAGGAAATGGCAAAAAAAGAAGAGGAGCGGGCCAGAGATAAATGGGAGGACTAATCCAGGCCACTACAGGAGGATTAAATCTGGCTCTGCCGGCCGGCCGAGGTTAAGCACACATTCTCTCTCTCTTTCTTTCTCTCTCTCTCGCTCTCTGTTCCTCCTCCTCCTCCTACATCCACCTCTCACAGGTCTTAAAAACATCTGAGGGCTGGAGGTGTTTAATCGGACCAGCGGCTGCAGACAGAGAGAATTTCTGATCATCTGATGATGCAGACTGAAGGTGTGTGTGTGTGTGAGAGAGAGAGAGAGAGAGAGGGAGAGGGAGAGAGAGAGAGACTGAAGAAGTGGACACTCAATCCCAAATACTGTTAATACAACTCGTACTTATTTCTAATTAGTATGGGTAATAATGTAGTAATCCTTTACAGCAACTATAATATAGAAAAAAAATGAAAACACAATCTAGACAATGATGATAATCACAAAAGAAACTACAGCTACCGGCACTGTTTATAATAACAATTATATACAATGAAAATGAGAAAAAGCGGAACAATTCTGTCCTTTAGAGAGAAAAAAATGAATTAATGCGTGAAGAAATTCTTACCTTCTTTTACAGAAAAAGAAGAATCAACAGATGGCCAAAACACCTGGAGCTGCTGCTGCTGCGGACAGAGCGGCTGTGAGGCGGTGGAGGTGCTGAAGAGGTTCTCCAGGACTTCCAGGCACCGTCTGGCCGCTTGGAGGAAAATCAGCAAGAACATCAGCGAGGCTTCGGGTGAAGATCCACAGTGTGGCGCCAGGACCCAACCACACCCAGCTGGGTCATCCCGGGTGTGAGTTTGTGCGTACGTGCGTGCGTGACTTGGAGCACCTTCAAACCCGCAGCTGCTCCGACCGTCCAGCTGTTTCTAAACACCAGAAGACATCACGCAGAGTGACAAACCTCAGCATCAGACAACACTGACAACAAGGAGGAAGAGACTGGGATGATGTTTGTGTGTTACAGAACTTCTTGTAGAGGAGAATCTGCAGTCTAAACACACACACACACACACACACACACACACACACACACACACACACACACACACACACACACACACTGGGCGTGCGTCATTTCACACCTCTGATGAAAATGTTCACCTTTTCCTCTGGCATGCACGGGGCTGCAGATGAGAGACTTTCATTCACCGTCTTCACGCACAAAGCCCACCAAGAGGAGACCCTGCACCCCCACCCCTGCATCAACCCACCCGCAGGCGTCGCACTGGTAATTGGGTATGACATAGGATCAACTGCGAGGGGGAGGGAGAGAGAGAGAGAGAGAGAGAGAGAGAGAGAGAGAGAGGCAAGCGTAGAGGCATTTGAATGCGGCGAGTGTCGTCTTCCTGGCTCCTCTTTGCTAAACCTGACGCCTCCCTGGCTCCCCGACGCTGTTGCTGCTGCTGTTACCGTGGCAACATATGCGTGACCGCCTCCCCCACCTCCACTCCCCTCCCACGTGTCTGTTCTTTTATTAAGATTGCCCGCAAGTGTCCAAGTGTGTAAGCGCGCGCGCGCGCGTGTGTGTGTGCATGGGCGACGTGCACTGCCAGCCTCCGAGCCAATTACGGTAGCATCGGCGCGGAAACAAAGGCTGCATTTCTGGGAAAAGGCAGCCTCTCGAGTCGCAACTTGTTGCATTAAGTCAATCAGGCCGATTATTGTGCACCTGGGTTCAGCCACTGTACGAGCGCGCGCAGCGCTGCCCGGAAACAGAGGTCCGCCAGGCTTTGGAGACAGAAGTTGTATTTTATTATTATTATTATTATTATTTTTTTTTAATCAAAGGTCCATTGTGGGAAGATTTAGTCGCAGCTGATGGGAGGAAAACAACGGCGCGACCGCTCATCCCTCTTTTTCGAGGCGCCAGCTGATGTTTCTTTGAAGCAGCTGTGATGTCAGAGTGAAGGTCACAGAATCCTGAGCATGTGATCCACGACATGGGCCACTGCCTGCTCACAAGTGACGTGTAATAAAAGAGCTGATGGTCGACACAAAAGGAAACAGAAGTTATCCATGTTAAGTGTAGCAACAGGCAACGGTGGCCGACAATAGCAAACGAGAAAACAGGTGAAAATAGCGCCGAAAACACGCTTCCGACTGATGAGAGACACCGCAGAGACAACAAGTGTTTCCGAGGGGACTGTTATCAATGACGGACCGGCCTCTGAAAATGGAACTCCACCGTTTTTGAGACGCATTTTGTTTTTCCAAAGTTACTTATATAAAGAAAATATATATATATAAAAAAACAAACAAACACGTATTTTAGCAGGATTCTGTGACAGAGGTCCGTCACTGATATTGGTCCCCTTGGAAACACTCCCACTGTCGTGTATAATAGCCCTGAAGTGCATGTCATATTACGTGCATTGACCACAGAAAACACCTGCAAGTATTTCATGGTCCCCTTTCAAGACTGTAGCACTTTCAATATTCCACACTGGACATTTTATTTTATTTTATTAAAAAAAAAAGGGGGGGGGCATTGGAGTGGAGCAGCAATATTCTGGAAAAGACTTTTCTTTTTTTGCAATTTGTCACTTCAGACTGGAGTGTTTGTTTGTGTGCACCAGCTCGGGCCCGAGCACGGCCGTCATCCTCTCCGTCCGTCCTAATTAAGTGGCACTTTGGCTCCCACAGGCTTAAAGCAGCCGTCTAAACGAGCTGCGCTAAATGAAAAAACAGGGTTTTGTAAGTTCTGGACAAGCCTGCAGCCTTTTGTTGGGATGTGCTGTTCCTCTCACCGCCTCATCTATAGTGAAAATATTGTGCGTGTTGCTGGTTTGTCCCGGAATTCGCCAGGGTTAGGGCTTAAATGTTCACTTGGAGCAGAAATTGTTGTGACGTCGACAAGACTTCGTATTTCCAACATGTAAAATCAGAGAAAGATGGAAAGCAAACAGAGAGCAAATGCAAGTCTACAAGTGAGGCAGTTCATTAACGTGTGTTGAATGCTGTGCAAGGTATTCAAGTTTTTGTGAGGTTTGCCAAACAATCTTGCCCTTCAATATTTCTTCAAAGTATTTGGTCAGGATGAGTTGTATTCAGGTTCTAACACATATAAACAATTAACAATCATTTCACATTTCAGTTTTTTTTTTCCAGCAGTCTTTGGAGACTCAAACCTGAGCAGTGACATTTTTTTTTGTTAAAAATCTTAATATCTTACCAATTAATTAAAAGTTGAAAATGTAACTCTAGAATAAGTAGACAGGCGTCAAAAAACACACATTTTTCAGAGTGGGTTCGCAAAAGAAGAGGCACAAAAAGATTTTTTGTAACATGTCAACGGTTTACTCATCACAAGGAAAAAAAACAAACTTTGATGTTTTAACAAAAGTAGAGTCACGGCCGCGACAACCTGAGTTCTCGTTTCCTCGCGTTCTCAAAAAAAAAAAAATACAAAAAAAATACAAAACCTTGAACCTGGAAAAGGCAATAAAACTCAAAAAATCACTTCTTGTCTCAGTCTGGATTTAAAACAGGGACGGTGTGTGTGTGTGTGTGTGTGTATGTGTGTGTGTGTGTGTGTTCGTGTCTTTCGGCTTGCCTCAACAAAAGGCAGCAGATGTTTGGATGTTAACTGAATCCTACATTCAGCCGAGGGAGCGACGACTCCCGGCAGATCTTCACAACCCCAGTCTGTGACTGACTCAAGCGCTAATGCTGCTAACAACACATACTCGCTAATAATGCACACATACAGCCCCCCCCTCCCCCCACCAACCACACACACACAAACAAAAACAAAAAAACGTTCCAGCAGCAGAATAAAAGTGCATCTACGTCGAATGCTAGCCGTGATAAATAGTTTAGTATGTAAAAACGAGGCGTGGCGACAGCCAATCAGGTCTCCCGCAGCTTCCACAGGGAAACGAGAACGCCGCCACGCCGCTAATAGTGCCAAAAGTAAAAAGCCACCTCCTCCTAGTCCACGCTGCTTCTTCTTCTTCTTCTTCTTCTTTATTCTCATCCATGGTTGACCTGCAGGTTCTGAGACAGAAGGGCAGTGGGGGAGGGGAACACGGTTGAGATGGACTGATAGTTTGCCGCCCTGCCAGCCCCGCCCACCTCCGATCTTCAAGATGCCATTAGGGGCACCTTCAGATTCACTTTGGCTGGTGGAATTGACCGCCAGTTGAAAGGTCAAGACTTGTTAATTGTAGACATTACTTCAGAAATGAAGGGGGGGGGGGCGGCGGCGGCGGGGGGGCAGGTTTATTCTCGCTTTTAAAAAACTTTTTTTTTTTTTTTTTTTCAAATCGTCATCTTCAGCTGAAACATGGAAATTCCTCCTGTTTGGAGATCATCTGGTTTGATGTTGATCATCAAACCTTTTCAGGTTTTGGCAAACACTACACTGAAGGAACAAAGATACATGATAAGATCACGAAAATGACTTTGGCATCAAGTTGAATGTGATGATATTTATCGATATTAACCTGCAGTACTGTCTTAAATACTGCAACGTTCCTCTCTTTACCACTTCTTCAAACCAAAGGTCAGATTCAAACTCATCATTATTGCATTTTGTTTCATCAAAGACCCGTTCCCTACTTGCTTCTGATTGGCAACAATTATTTTTCGCTAACCTAATCGGGAAGGAAGTTGGAGTGGCTCTTTACCGATATTGATGCAAAAAAAAAATTAATTAATCAAAAATAAATCAATAAATAAAAACAAAAGACGCAGAAGTCACAGTCACAGTTTGGAACTCCACGGTGCGGCAAAATTGCCGATATGCTGCAACGTCTTTATTGCAATTCAATGGTATTGTCATTGGAAAATATCAAAGGTCGGTGCCGCGGCACCATCAGAGTTGCACTGCGCCCTGATGCGGTTCAAGGACGGCGCCGTCGTCCCGCCAAATGAAACTGAAAGCGGTTTTTCAGGCGCATCGACCGAATTAGACTGTATAAAAAAGAAGACACGATAATACGCGTGAAACTACCCCAAGACGTCTTTTGTCTGACCTTCCCTCCATTTCGAACCGAGTGTGCGGCGGAAAAGAAAAGACCAAAGTTGTTGTTTGTCTGCAGTCTCGGTGTAAAAAAAAAAACCGTAGGGAATGAAAAGCTCAGAAAGCAGCTGGGGTCTCGTTCCGATGTTTGAGCCGCGAGGACACGCTGCCCGTGAAATCTCTCCTCCCGGCGACTAGCAGAGGGAAAATCTACTAATTTTCAGCAGGGACGAGGACGAGTCGGAGCGACACGACGACGACGACGAGCTGCTCGACAGTCGCCGGTAAGCTGACGGGCCGAGGAAACATTCCTCGAGGCCGGAGGCGGCCACTTGAGCGGCCGCTTTTCACGACGGAGCTCCAGCAAAGAAAGACGCAGAAACAGGCAGAGCAGGTGGATTAGAAGCAAAAAACACAGCGCCGACAGACAGATCGAGCGGTGGGTGGTAGTAGCAGTGGTGGGGCGTGGAGGGTGGGGGTCCTTCACTCCACCGCTAATTTCAAGGATATGATGCCGATGAGCATCCAAAGATGAGTCCAAAAACACCCAATCGGGAACTGAACTTCAAGGCAACTGGATCAAATGCACGCTGAGGCTTTTTAACTCCAAAACCTCACCGGGGAACCTTGTGGAGTCGAGGCAGCAAAGTCAAAGAAAAATGAAGAGGAAACTTTCAAAAGTAAAAAAATGAAAAGAAAAAGGGGAAAAAAAAAAAAATCACACTGACTTCTTGCAGTCAGTGCCGAGCGAGAAGATGTCACAACATTTTTTTTAAGAGCTTTTTGTTAGCGCTAATGGGAACCTTGATTCTGTATTATTAAGTTCTTACAGCCTCTTTATATTGTATTTATTTTTACTTATTCACCCAGAGGGGGAAAAACATCACATTGAGATGATATCTCTTCTACAAGTGAGCCCAGGCCAAGGCAGCGGCAGACGGCTAACATCATTAACACAGACAAAGGTGGATCCAAACGCATGAACAAGTGCTCAACCATGAAGGGGGAACCAACAATCACCAGCGGGGTGGAAAACGCTGCCGCCAGGACAACAAACGCAGCGCTCGCTGGACGACTTGAAAAGGTCGAGATAAAATAAAACAAAAAAAAAAACAAAAAGGCTTTTCCAGTGTTTCAGCACTAACGGGGTCGGAGGGTGCGGCGGCTCCGGAGCCGAGCGTTCCAGACTTGACGCCTAACAAAGTGTGAAATGACGAGGCAGCAGATCTCTGAGATATCGGCTGCATCAACGTCGCCTCCGCCCGCCGCCTGGAATACACAAGACGCTGTTGATACGGCGCGTCCTCACCTTGGCACCCCATTTATTTCCTGCAAAGTTTCCCCCCCGCCCTCTCTCTACCACCACCACCACCTTCTGAAGGATTTATCAAAAGAGCTGTGGAGCGGCTGAAGTCAAGGTTTTGGATCAATATTACTCGGTTATCTGTGTTTTTTTTTTGTTTTTTTTTGAAAGTTTGACTGACGGCTGATTTTTGATGCGCTGGCCGCTGGACCGCGTACGTGTCATGGAATTGACGAGGTTGACACAGCCTTGGAATATAAAAGAAAAAAAAAAGACTGAATGGAGAACGCGCACGGCGACGCGCTCGAGCCCCAACGAGGACGGACCGCCCGGTTGGGGCCGTCACGCGGCCATTGAACACATTTGGTTCACGAGCTACAAGACGTTCGAGATGGTCGTCAGCGGCGATACGATACAGCGCTCGTTTAAAAGCCGCGAGCTGCATATACATACATAGGGTTCTCTTTCGTCTGGTTCAGAGTCAAATATTTCCATCAGCCTCAAAACTACTAATTTAGCGCTGGATATATTTTAGCATTTTATTTTGGCAAAACTGAAAATGAGGGAAGCCTGTACATCAGGAGTCACCCACTTTTTCTTTTTTTGGCACTGACAGCTACTTCATGGGTCCTGAGTCATATGAAGGGCTACCAGTTTGCTACACTATCCTGAAATAACACACTCTCTGAGTTGTATGTTATTATTGATGATACCCATTTATGTGAAGACACTTATCAAGTTAATAACTTCTCAGTAATTATCAACAATGACTTCACAAGGATGGATAAAAAATGAATTTTAGACGCAGCTCAACGAGTTGTGCATTTTTTCAAACAGGCCTGCGGGCCTCCTCATGAGGTCCTTGGGGGCAACCTGGTGCCTGCGGGCACCACGTTGGTGAACCCTGCTGTCCGTCAACTTGTTTCCACGACTGAATCGAGGGTTGAAAATTAAAACTGTGGCAAAAAACTAAAAGAAACATTTCAGACACTCGGGCACGGCAGTTTTTTTTTACCTCGTCCAGAGCACAGGAAGGGTTGCGATGGGCGAACACATTTCATTCTTAGCCAAACACAAACACATCAAAACCGCATGACGTAAATTGTCATTATTACTAACAAGGTTGTGTTTTGATTTTGGCAGCCAAGTCCGAAAGTTGTGATAATGTGGGTTGGTCCCTCCCTGCTGGGACGGTTTCAGGATGGCCGCTGAAACCGTGCAATGAGCTACTGTGCAATGGTGCAAGCGACCAGCATGTGTGGCGCGTGCGCAAAGATGAGGGGAGTCGCATCCACTGAATGCATCAATAAGAGACACACCAGTCAGAGCGTGGCGAGGACTCTGTGATCGATCAGGTTAAACCCTCCATCCTCTTATCAGTTATCAGGGCCTCCAACACATCACAGCTGCAGTTTAACGGAAGGTTACTGTTAAGTTGGCTAGCTTGGTGGTCGACAGTCCAGAAGTTCCTTTGTGGCCTAACTGGACTGGAAAATGCATGAACCAGTCGGCTCCTGCAGCTAACTCGCCAACGTTTTTTCCCGGGCCCGGCACCCTAATTGAAGATCCATTCTGAGTCAAAGCTGCCAGGACGGCGAGGACTTGGTAAACAAGCCCGTCGGTATCTTGGCCCTCAGAAGAAAGCTAATCTCCAAACGGAGAGGGTCAAGCTGGACCATCAGAGGGCCCAAAGTGAGGCAGGGTGAGATAGATGAAGAAGGACGCCGCTGGAGATAGAAGGATGGTGAAAAAAACAACAAGAAAAAACAAATCACAAACAGGAGCTGGATGGAGCAGTGCAGAGAGTCTCCCCAACCTGGCCGAGCCGGTCTGGGAGCCTCCACTCAATTGGAAATCCATTTTATCTGATGACAGGCAGGCGTTGGAGGCTCCTGGGCGATAGCCTGAGCCCCCGGCACGCTGATAGGCCTGACCGATCCGCAGCAGCGGGATTCAGCGGGAGGTGGTGGAGAACCGTGACTGCCAGGTTGGCTTCACACTCAGCGGGTTCGTGTCAGGGCAGCGGGAAGATCAGATCCAAGATCCATCGCACGCCGTTCTCCCTCTAATAAGCTTGAGAAATAGGATTTTACAATAATGAAAAGGTTGTTGTATAAGCAGCTTTATCTCCTAACTCTCGCCATCATGTACTAGTTAATGAAATAAATGTGTTTACCGTCTAAAAAAAATTGAAAAAAATTTGAAAAATAAATAAATGTTATTCTATGAAAGTAATCAAGAAAAGGCCCATAATTCACTTTGTTTGTTTCACAAAGTCTTTGCTAAGTTCTGGAATGGCCTCTGGTGATGTCACAAAGAAGCCCCCCCCAAGTGTCTCTCCGAGGTTACTGACCACAACCCTTAGCTAGCTAGCTAGCAAGTTTTCTCCTTCCGACAAAGGTCCGACAAACCAATCTGAAGCTTAAGGTCCTGCGTTTTAGCAGCAGGCAGCAAACAGAGGGCTAAATATGTTTACTGGATTTACAATTACACAAGTTTTTGTGTAATTACACAACTCCACCCCTTTTGATGTTGACAAGAATAGTGTGAAATCATGACGAAACTGAAAATGGGTGAAAGAACAAAAGAAATGATTTGGCAGAGAAACAGCCAGCTGACTTTTGGAAGTGTAAAAAAAAAATAATAATAAAAAAATGCGATCAAACTATAAAAACACAATTTTAAAGTTTCGCACAAAGGTAAACTTGTCGAAACCGTTCTGGGTGCCAACAATAACACAAACACTATTTATTTATGTACAAAAAGAAATGCCTGTGGATGGAAAAAAACAACAACATAAAAATAGCGATGGAGAGAGAAAGAAATCGATTTCTTTAGAGTTCCAGGGTGTGAATTGGAGCGCAATCACAAAGCAGAGGCCGGCCTCCAGAACCTGACGGGGGAGGAGGGGGGGGGGGGGCGGCGTGAGCGGGGGAGACGGCCGACGGATCGAGTCGCAGCGGGACACAAAAGAGACGCTGCCGCCGCCAAAACCGCGCAGCAAAGCAAAGCAAAGTGGACGCTTCCGATAATGTCGCTGCTGCTCGGAGGCAACAAAAGCCAGAGAGGGGAAAAAAAGAAAAGAAGAAAAAAAATAACGCCACCTAAAGGCCTCGCAGTCGTCCTCTCTTATCCCAGCTGGTGGTCTCGGCTGTGCAAAAACCTCTTCCAAAGCATTGTGCGAGTGTGTGTGTGTGTGTGTGTGTGTGTGTGTGTGTGTGTGTGTGTGGGGTGTGTGTGTGTGCGCGCTCAA
This sequence comes from Nelusetta ayraudi, assembly GCF_046127955.1. Taxonomy (NCBI): domain Eukaryota; kingdom Metazoa; phylum Chordata; class Actinopteri; order Tetraodontiformes; family Monacanthidae; genus Nelusetta; species Nelusetta ayraudi. Next base: position 5,633,698 of record NW_027466069.1, on the reverse strand, counting down.
ACACTGACCAATACATCGGTAGCAGAACAAATCCAGAAAAAAGAAACACTGGTGGGCTTTCAGCAGAACACAATGCGCGGAGGTGTGGAATTATTATCGGGACCCCTGTTGGGGAATGTGGGAGGGTGGAGGGGGGGAGCGGCGGGGGTCCGGTGGCACGAGGCGAAGCGGCGTCCCGCTGCGCCGAAAGGTCAGAGCAGAGTGGAAAACGTCTCCCTCCGGAGGAGGCCATCGGAAGCGGAAGCGGAAGGCCCTCAACCCTTCCATCCTCCTTAAAAAAAGCCTCGACGTTCCCGAGCCTCCTTCCAGGCTCTTTGGCAAAAGTTTTGGGGGGGAGAGAGCGATGGGGCGGAAGGGAAAGGAAGGGAAGTGGAGGAGGGGAGCGTGGGAGGGCGGGAGGGGAAGACGGAAGCGAGAAGGCGAGACGAGGAGCAGAAAGAAGAAGGAAAGTTTTCTTTCCTCGGCTCGTTGTTCTGAAGCCAAAATCATTTTCTCGCAGCCACTTTAGAGTCTGAAAGAGGAGCAGAGAGAATTCTCGACGTAAATACATAAATGCGCAATGGGGTTGTTATTTCCACGGGGCGGCCGCAGAAAGGCTAGATTTGAAAAAAAAAAAAACACGCGGAGGCAGGAAGGGAACACAATGCGAGACGGACGAGCAACAAAAGGGAAGGAGAGAAAATGACGACGCTCGGCCGTGATTGGTCATGATTGGCCGCACGCTGATCAATGCCCGCTTGAAGAGGAGGCGTCGCTGACGGCCCCGCGACTCACTGCGCGAAAACTGCCAACAGTATGAAAATGGAATCGATCCGTCGTAGGGAGAAAAAAGAGGGAGGGAGAGAGGGAGAGAGAGAGAGAGATGGATCAGGAGGGAGAGACGGTGTGAAAGCAAAGGAGACAAAGGAGGGAGAAGGAGGAGGAAAAAACTGGAGCAAACCGCGAGACGAGGACGGATGAAAGATGGTTAAACGCAGCAAAAACACAAGTAACAGATGAATTCATTGAAGATGGATTTGAAGAAGAGGAAGGAGAGGAAGAACAAGAGGGAGGAGAGGAAGGAGGAGAAGGAAGAGGAGGAGAACACGAAGACGAAGAAGAAGAAGAAGAAGAAGAAGAAGAAGAAGAAGAAGAAGAAGAAGAAGAAGAGGAAGCTACAGCAACAACAAAGTGATCAACAGTCGCCAACAGTTCAAAATAATTAAAAGGAAGTGTAACGTGAGAGCCAATGAAACGTGTCGACACCGGCTACATTCTGAAGACATGAGCGCCTAGTGTTTTTTTTGTTTGTTTTTTTTAAGATATTTTAATACATTTTAATTCCTCCACCATTTCCAGCTAATCGCATCAAACGGACGGCGCTCAGCGCTAGCACACACTAGCACAGCTCGCTAAAACATTCTGGACCTTCGCCATCCCCTTGACATCGTCTGCAAGCCCCCGACGTGATCCTTGTTAGCTCCGTCGCAGCTCGGACGCGCAGGGAGCCGGTTTGTTTTGAAACGCGCGACCTCGTCAAGCGACGCGCCGTCGTTTCTCTCCTCGCTCTTAAACGAGTCCTCGTTTAAGAGCGATTCTGATCAAACCCGACTGAGTGACGCTGCAGTTCACAAGCGGACGGGATTAATTAAAAGACTTTTCTTTATTTTATTTTTTTTTGGGTGGGGGGTGGGGGTGGGGCTTCTCTGTCTGCAGTCGCAGCTAATGGGGCACAAACAGCCCTTCCACCAAGAGCAAAGGGAAAGGGGGAAAAAAAAAATCTGACAAAGCAACCCCCCCACCCCCACCCCCTTCCTCCGCCTGAGAAAAAGTGCTGTACGCATGGGTCACCTTTTTTATTTTTTATATTTTAATGAGTGCAACACCCTTTGTGGAAGGAAAACTGCCACTGGTCTGCTGGACTTTAATGCATTCTAAGATATTCCGCTTTGTCTCCGTATCTTGTCAGTGGGCAGAGACTCACGCTGGTCAAAGCACAAAGGACGGCGGCCGCTAGCCGCTCCTTGGCACGTCAACTTTGTAGAAAAGTTTTGACACACTTTGAAAACGGCGATGAGGAAAAAAAAAAAAAAAAAAAAAAAGGGAGAAAAAGCGGAGAAAAAAGAAGGCGGCGCAGCAAGACTTTAGCCCCAATTAAAGGCAGCGGCAGTTATTTGGAAGCCAAGAAACTCTGGCCTCTAAACTTTTTCCTCCACCCGACTTTCACTACCTTAAAAAAAAAAAAAAAAAAAAAAAAAAAAAAGAGTAAGAAATTAAAAAAAAAATAAAAAATCAGAATGAAACTCGGTCCCTTAATTAGGCCTCTTTTAAAAAAAGACAACGCCGGACACTTTAAAGTATCCTTTCAGGCTTAGTTGGACGAGTCGCACGCCTCGTGAATTTGGTGTCGGAAAAATGGAGGGGCATGTACCGAAAAAAAAGCATATGTGAAATTCCACTAGGGTGTGTGTGTGTGTGTGTGTGTGTGTGTGTGTGTGTGGTCAGCCCCTCGTTTCTCTTCATTTACAGCTGACTGCTGAGGGCTCCCGCCGACTCCTCCTCCCTCCTCTGCATCTTTTTTTTTTTTTTTTTTTTCACTCCATCAGTTCTTCTCTCCAGCGCACCAAGTCCACACCGAGAACTGTAACGCACGGAGGTGGGTCCACGTCACACTTGTGAAGTGACAAACGGAATACAATAAAGACCGTGAAACAGCCACATCAAAAACCCCTGGGAATTCAGCCGACCCGACGCCTCACAGCGCGCAGCAATTTATTATTAGTCAAATTCCAGTTTATTTCAAGGATTCTGTGAACAAAAAGAGACCGACGCAGAAGAAAGCTTCAATTCCGCTGGACTTGGGAGCGGAGGCGGAAGGCAGAGGGCGGGGCATCTCCAAAGCGCCCGACAGCCAATCAGAATCCACCTCAAGACGCACGACTTGACGTAAAACTGCTGTTTTTCACTCTTTATTTCTGCAAACAAAACCGAGACAAACAAGCACAGCGGACTCCAGCTGTCAACAGCAAATCTTCAAATCTTTTAATTTTTCAATTTTGCTGTCAGGCAGCAGCGCGCCCAGCTCTCTCTCTCTCTCTCTCACTTCCACATCCAGTCTCTCTACCGGACTGTCTGCTCTTTCATATTATAACTACGCACTTCTTTTTATCCAGAGTGTATTTTTTTCCTCTTTAATTATCGATACACACGCTTTTGTCTCCTCCAAAGATTCTTTGTCCTCAGCCTCCACTTTGTACTCTTCCCCCTCCTCACCCCTCCTCCCGAACTTCTACTTTGTTTGTCTTCATTGTTTGCTGCGAGCGGCTGTGATCGGGTACCAGCACGACTCCCGTTCAATCAACAACAAAACTGAAGGCATGAGGAGGGCGCGTAAAGAAGAAGAAGGAGCAGAAATCAATACGAGGTTTGTGCCGCGGCGATTCAGCGGCCTCGCCAAAGTCGCTGCGAATTCAGATCAGCGGCAGTCTGGAGTTTATTATCAGCGTGTCGGTGTTGCTGTCAATAGGCTTCTTTGCAGAGAAATGGATTTATCAAAACTTGATGGAACCATTTTCTCTCTCCCCCCCCCCCCCGACCCCACCCCTTCATCTCTCGGCGGGGAGCTGCCGCCAGCACGCTGGACGTGCCTCAGCAGCGTCGGGAACGGCGGTTGCGGTGGGACGGAGCTGAGCTCTGCTCCTGTCTGGAGGTTTTCCTCACATTCGCATGAGGGACAAAGAGAAACAGAGAAACAGAAAAGAGGTGTGTGATCTACCGGGACGCGCACACATCCGGGGCAGCCACTGCTCGTGCCAGCCTTCGAAGGTGTAAAACTGGGCTTGATTTATGATTTTTATATCACTAAAACCTTAATATACTGCTTAGTATACTATACCAGCGGTGGCCAACCTTTTTAGCACCACGGCCCGGTTTAATGTGAGACAATATTTTCAAGGACCGGCATGAACGTGCGATCGTTGACGGCGGCGGGGGGGGGGGGGTTACTACAAGCTCGCTAGCTTGACATGCGTCAAGGGTTGAGCGTTAGATGGACGTAACGGAGAGAATCCAGTAATTTTTCAAAATAAAATTGTTCAGACACAGATAATGAATGAAACGGGATTAATTTAACGGCAGTTAATTATTCTTTCTGTCCGGCCCGGTACCAAATGACCCACGGACCGGCACCGGTCCGTGGCCCGGTGGTTGGGGACCTCTGTACTACACTGTTAATAAAAGCGGATAATCACAGTACAATAAAAGTCATTTGGTTTCCCTACCCATAGAACGGTTCTCATGTATACATAAGAATATACACAGAACAAGGGTTTTGCTCCCAGTTAGACGCCATCTTGCACCGCCATATTTCTAAGGAAGCCTGGTGTGGACAATCCAGCCTTTCGTAATTAGGGTGAATGTTCATGTTTTCCCATGAACCAACGAAGAAGTTGGCCGAGGTTTCCAGGTTTGGGTGCGCTGGCCACCGTAGTTCACTGGCAAGCTCAAGAAGGGGAGGACGCCGCAATTTAAAATATGAACACTTGTCGCTCCAAATATTACATACTTAACCTTTAATTCAGCAGCAGCGGTGGTCGATGTGCAGCTCGCTGTGTAGCTAGCGGTCATGGTGCGTACGCGTTTCAGAGGCGTCCCAGAAGCGTAAAAGTGCACCACTCTGGTAAAATACGCAGTTGTTTAATTTTTCACTGATTTCACTTTAAATCTGAAACTATGATGAATGATGATACCAGTAGTTCGGTTTATTGTTCACGCCACCGCTGGGAAACGCATTATTTGGCGTGAGATGGTACGGAGCGGAGTCGCTCGCACCCACCGCAAACAGGAAGTAGTCAGCTAGCTGCGGGGCCGCGTAAAGACAAAGAACTGTTTCCCGCTCACGCCGACAACGTTGCAAAGTCCTCGTGCAGCGTTCGAGTTCCTGCACCACTTGGTCGCCCACGAAAGTGTCAGCCGTCGGAGGGGTTGTCAGCGGCAGACTGACGTTTTAAAATCGCTAAAAGGGGTTGAAAGAAGGGGTATGAAAAAAAAAAAATTAAAAATTGGAGGTATTCACATGTAGATTCTGTCCAAGCGTTTAAAAAGCACGCAGCACTCACAAACCTGTGACGGGGGCCCTTTGAGGGACGACAAGCGCGACACGTCATTATTAGGACCTCCCACTCGGTGGTGACACTCAGTTCGACACTTTAGAAATGATTAGCCAAACACTGCAACCGGAGGGCCCGGTGTGTGTGTGTGTGTGTGTGTGTGTGTTTGTGCGTGTGTATGTGTGTGTGTGTGTGTGTGGTGGTAGAGGGGGGCACGGGGGGGGGGGGGTTAAGTGCAAATTAATACGCCTCACTCAGGGGAAGGACAGCCGATCTCGGGGCAGCGGGTAATTCTTCGGAGAGCGGCTGACAAATCTGACACCTCGTCCACGAGTCCTCCCACACTCGCGGCTCCCGCCCGCGGCTGTCGGCGAGTGACGACTTCAACGGGTCGGACGGCTCGCCGCCAACATTCATCCCAGTCTCTAGGGGGTGTGGGGGGGGGCGCGAAACAGAGCGCTCGCCGGTAAAACAGACACCTTAGTTATTCGTTGACAGAAGTGAGCGCAAAAAAGATTTAAAGATAAAAATAGATTTTTAAAAAGCAACGTCTGCTTTTTACGTCACATCACACCCGTCGCCCTCTCTGGGACCACTGTTTTCTCCTGACTGATGTTTTTATTATTCTGCTTTCAGGAACACACTAGTCGGTGCGTTGCCGTCGATAAAACTACCTCAAAAATGGAGGAAAAGTACAAAATATCCAAAAGTACAAATGTGAAGAAGCAGAAAAATGACTGAATTCTCAAAGATCCACCTTGGAAAGATCTGAATCTCCAACTGGCGGCCACTGGTGGTAAAGAGAAGCTGCTGCCAGTTCCCAAACAAAACAGCCGGCAGCCAATCAGATGAGCTTCTACTGACGTCACTTTCAGTCTGTCAGAAAATCAAAGCTCTGCTGTTTTTGTTTTTTTTTAAGTTGATATCCCGTTGTGCCTGAACCATTAGAATCTGCATGATGACTACGATGCTACGATGTTGAAATATTTGCCTTTCGCAATAAAACCCGGCACTTTTTGGATTTCTTACTTTGTTTGTAACTCCGAGGGCTCTGTGCTTTTTTTTTCTCCGCAGCCGCCGGACGCCCACGACGTGGTGGGAAAAAAAAAAG
>NW_027466069.1:5617500-5620000 GCF_046127955.1 Nelusetta ayraudi | reverse complement strand
GGCGTAGTAGAAGCCGTCGGAGGAGGTGGAGGAGGAGGAGGAGGAGGAAGAGGAAGAGGAGAAGCAGGGAGGCGATAAGCAGGAAGGAGCAGGGCAGGAGGGGTGAGGAGGAGGAGAGGAGGAGGCCGGGCGGAGAGACAGAGTTGCTTCTTATCGGCGGCTCACGGCTCGTGTGCACCTGCAGCCCTGACAGCTTTTCAATTGACTGCGGCTGCAGATCCTCCGCGGCTCTATCTTGTATCTCCACTCCTCCACCGCGCCGCTCCGCTATCACAACCCCCGACCCGGGGGAAGGAGGTGAGGGGGGTGCGGCTACGTAACAGCACTCAGGCCTCTCGGGGGTTCGAAGGGGCGGAGTGCAAAAAATAAAAATGCTCTCAACATCAAAAATTGGCATTCCAGTCCCCCCCCCCCACCGCCCCGTCTCTCTCACTGGCCGTTTGTGATTTAGGTTGAATATTCAAAGCGTCCGCGAGTGGGAAACACTTTGTCGACCTTGAAGTGTTTTGGCTGGGAGTTTGTTTGTGTTTTTATACTTTTTTTTTTTCCCGGAACGCTGTGGACGGAGGAGTAAACAAGCTGTCCCCCCCCCCCCCACACCCACACAGCGGGCCGTCACGCTCCAGGAAAAAAAAAAAAAGAAGAGCAACAACACAACACAACATACAGTACAGTGTGATCTGCCCTGGCACTCCTGCCGGATGAAATATTCATGGAATGCAAATCACATCTTAAATACCTGCAGCCCGTCTCGGCTGAAATGTCAAACTACGCTCAGGTTTTTAGAAGTAGACGCGTCAAACTTTTTTTTTTTTTTTGCGTGTCGTTCCATTTAACGGCTCAACTTCCTTCAAATGTGATGCCGCCTTTTTGATCACCCGCCGGCGGTTTGATGAACACGGTGAATCAAAAGTGAATGACTTTTTTTTTTTTAAAGGCATGACATAATCTATCACTCACTCATTACGCCTACGGCAATCATTCTTAATTTTTATCGTTATGTCTTTGCGAAGCTTCAGCGCTACAATAAAATGATGCTTTTTTTCCTTTTCTTGGTTTTGCCAAGTCAAATCACTTTTAAAGGAACCGTAGCGGACCAATGACTAAGCATCTCCTTCCAGACCCCGGAGGAGCCTTACAACCTCAATAACAATGAAAAAAAAAGCACATCTCATCAGATTTAGCCCTCTGTTTACACCCCACCCTCTTGGACTTCATCTGCCTGATTCGACAGGACTGGTGTTTTCTAGCACACGCAAGAAAAAAACAAAACAAAACAAAACATTCATGGTTCGTGAGGCGTTCACTGACAGCACGGAGAGTCGACTGTCATTTCAAAACACTGGAAAAGTGATTTTGCACTTGGCAGCTAGAAAGAAGAATCTCAGAGTGTCAAAAAGTGCGTTCTGACCAGGACTGAAACCTATGAGCTAGAATTTCCTTTCAACGGTTCTTCATTGGCAGACTGGGGTTCCCGAATCATTCCGACCGTCCAGCTCGGCCTGAGTTTGTGGCAGAGCAGGTTCAGCGACCCGTGAGCTCGTTGGGTTTTATCGCCATTCGGTTTTACGGGCAACAGATGGAGTTTAACGCCAGGGAGGTGAGAGAGTGTGCGGGGGTGGGGGAGATCTAAGGGTCCAATATCAGGTTCTAGAGTCCGGTCCACTTCACAGACTCGTTGCTCCCAGACACCCAGACTAGTTTTCACAGCGGTAAACACAGCTGGGAACTTTTTTTCCCTTGTTTTTTTTGTCCTAACAAAACAAAACAAAAAAAAAAAAAAGCAAAAAAAATCGTGGCTTGTGAGTGTTTTCTGGAATCTGGAAGACGGCGGGGAAGTTCTGACCGATCGGTGCAGCAAACAGGCTGGAGGCCTCGTTAGAGGAGCCGGCAGACAGAACCGAGCGGCCCGGCGGCGCCGCCTCTTTGTTGTTCTGAACCGTGAAGAGCGAGAGGAAGCTCAGAACCGTGGAGTCGGAAGTCGGGGGGGGAAAAAAGCGTTGCGGTGTCCGGCGCGAAATAGGTCGTCGTGGAAGGCGGCGTTTTTCAACCTCTTTTGAGCCAGGGCACTTTTTTTTTTTTTTTTACATTGAAAAATCCAATGGCACCAACCAAAAATGTTGGTGAAAATAACACTTTAGCCTAATAATGACAATATAGTCTATTCACTTACTGATAAACCTGGGCCTGTTTGGATGCACACAAGGCTGATTGATCTCCTGGGAGGAAAATAGGCTCACATTCATTTTAAAGCTCACTAACTCCACAATGGAATGTTATTATTTTTAGACCAATTAAATCAAATTGGATAATTTTTCTCTGCACACCTGACGTTATCTCACTGTACACTTGTGTGCCGCGGCAAAGTGATTGAAAAACACCGGAACGTCGGGCGGGCGTCCCCGTTCATGTTCAAAATAGAAAAAAACGGAACGAAAGCCGACAGCGTTTCAGTGCATTTCAGTGTAATGCCAACCACAAAAACCACAACGCAGTTGTT